>NW_026779226.1:0-133896 GCF_030144855.1 Hypanus sabinus
TACGGTGATGTCAAAGCTTCGCATGCATGTAACGGTAGAAACACACACTTGGTGGAAATGAAGTAGACATTACAGGGAACTCGTGAAGAACTTAAACTGGAAGGAGCGCAGTGGAGGCAGATTGGGAGCATGGCTCCGATCGTGGCCCAGCATGGAGTGGCGGAGGGCGGGAGCTAATCGGGCCGTCCACAGCCCCAATGGTATTGCACATGCGACTGGCGAAATGGGATTTTTTTTGCGGCGGTATGGGAAAAGCTTCACCGAGGATTAATGCCGTCCACACAACTTTGTCGAATGAACTTTGCCATGTGACGTAAGGGCGATTTGACTGTCTCCTTCAGCTGAACCCTGAACCTGGCCTGGATCACGGCGTAAAGGGCCGAGTTCGTGCAGCAGCTCAATATTTGCAGCATGTAGCCCAAATGCTGCAGAGAAAATGGGGGCATCCGGACAATGTAATACATCAGACCCTCCCATATGGAAAACACCGTCAACAGAGCCCACAGGAATATGAAATTCCCCGACATCACCAGCAGTAACAAGAGAGATTGCCTGCGGTTCTTCATCTCAGGGTCGGCGGGCGTCTCCCCATCGTGCGTCCCACGGAGTCCCCTCCGGACTCGGCTGGCCACTAAAACGTACCTGATGGTTAAACAGTTGAGCAGCAGAATGAAGGCAAAGGGGAATATTGGGGTGAGGATTGAATGTATCAGAAGAAATGCTGTCTCCATAGATAGGGAAAAAAGCGAAGAATGCAGACAGAGCAGGGGCGAAACAATCATCGAATATGACCCAGCGAGCAAAAAGTACCAGAAAATGTTCTTTACGCAGCTCAGCAGAGTCACTGTCCCCAGAACCAGAGCCGCCCCTCTCCCGGTGCAGTATTTTCCTTTCAACTTCTGAAAACAAATGGCTACAAATCGATCAAAGGTGAAAGCGACAGTGAACCAGACAGAACAGTCCGTGGCGGCGTTTAATACGACGGCGTGGAATTTACACACGGGAACTCGTAACGACCAGATGACAACCTCCCACGGTATGTAAGTAATCGGAATCCTTCTCAATAAAAGATCAAAGAGAATTACCAGCTGATCCGCTGCTACCATGGCAACCAGGTACCTTGTGACGCCTTTGGAGAGACCGCACTTTCTCCGCGACAGTATGATGATTGTCACCATGTTAACTGTGTGGGTGAAATAAAGACCATGAACACACACTTGCATGGAAACTTCCTCAAATTCAGAATTTTTTAATCGTTAGCTCTTTAGAGCAGAGATGCAGAATTTTTTCTGAAGAACAAGGCTGGTGAATGTGTGGAATTAATCGGTACAGATGGATATGATGGGCAGTTCATTGGAACCATTTGTGGTGGGGTTCATCGGCTCTTGATTCGTCGTGGCTTCAATTAATACGCGGAAAGGGCGTCAGAATATGTCTGGAAGTGATGATAAATTAGCTATTATTGAATGGCGGCGAAGGCTCAGTTCTGGATTAGCCGAATTCATGATGGGCTAAGCAGTGATATCATTCGATGGCTGGGATGTATTCTAATCTTGACGCCATAAGAATCATTTGCAAAGTGTAAATTTTAAGAGGATAAAACTCTGCGCAGGAGTGTGACGTCGGGCAGTGAAGCGGGGAATATTTAAAAAGGGATTACTAGAGATTACCCCAGTGTCTGTACCCCTTGACAATAAGTACTCCTGTTTGAGTACTGCTGAGGGGGAGAGCCTACCTTGGGGAAGCAACAGTGGCCGTGCCTCCGGCACAGAGTCCGACCCTGTAGCTCAGAAGGATAAGGAAAGGAAGAGGAAGGGTAACGAAATGAACATGAAGGTAGTAGTAATAGGGGACTCGATCGTTAGGGGGTCATATAGGCCATTCTGTGTACGCGGTCAGGAGACTCGGATGGTAATTTGCATCCCTGGAGCCCGGGTTCGGGATGTTTCTGATCGCGTCCAAGATATCCTCAAGTGTGAGGGTGAGGATCCAGAAGTCGTGGTACGTATAGGTGCCAATGACAAAGATAGGAAAAGGGAAGAGGTCATGAAAGGAGACTATAGGGTGTTAGGAAAGCCGTTGAGAAGAAGGACCGCAATGGTTGTAATCTCGGGTTACACTTGAATCCTCGGAGGACTAATATCCTGGCGGGGAAATTTGATAAGGCTACTGGGGAGACATTGAACTAGAATGGTTGGTGGTGGGAATCAATTTGAAGAGACTACGGGAGAGGACGTTAGTTCAGAAATAAAGAACGCTCGTCGAAAGTGTGTTAGGGATGTTAGGCTACTGATGGAGAATGGGAGAGCTCAGACCAAAAATGTAGGGAGAAGGAAGAAAAAGATGATAGCGTTGATGGAATCGGAAGGGATAAACAGAGAGGAAGAGGTGCACAGTTTCTTAAAAGCATCTATATTAATGCTAGGAGCATCATTGTAAGAAAGTTGGATGAGCTTAGAGCATGGATTGATATCTGGAAATATGATGGAGTAGCTATTTGTGAAACATGGTTGCAGGAGGGGTGTGATTGGCATCTAAATAGTCCAGGATTTCGTTGCTTCAGGTGTAATAGAATCGGAGGGGCAAGCAGAGGAGTTGTTGCATTGCTTGTCTGAGAAAATATTACTGAGGTGCTTTGGCTGGACAGAATAGATGGCTTATCTAGGGAGGCTATTTGAGTGGAACTGAGCAATGGGAAAGTTGTAGTCCAAATTACAGGGGTGTATTATAAAACACCTAATTGGTAGCGAGAATTGGAGGAACAAATTTTTATGGAGATAGCAGATATTTGTCGTAAGTGCAAGGTTGTGATTGTGGAAGACTTTGATTTTCCACACAGAGACTGGGGAGCCCATTCTGTAAAAGGGCTGGATGGTCTGGAGTTTGTAAACTGAGTGCAGGATAGTTTTTTGCAGCAATACATTAAGGTACCGACTGGAGAAGGGACAGTTCTGGATCTTCTGTAAGGGAATGAGATAGGTCACGTGAGGGAGGTATGCGTTGGGGAGCACTTCGAGTCCAGTGATCACAATACCATTAGTTTCAATATAATTATGGAGAAGAATAGGACTGGACCCAGGCTTGATTTTTGTTTTATTGGAGAAAGGCTAACTTTGAGGAGATGCGAAAGGGTTTAGAAGGAGTGGATTGGGACAACTTGCGTTATGGAAAGGATGCAATAAAGAAATTGAGGTCATTTAAACTTGACATTTTGAGAGTACAGAACCTTATTGTTCCTGTTAAATTGAAAGAAAGGGTTAAACGTTTCAGAGACCCATTGTTTTCAAGGGAAATTGGAAGATTGATTCGGAAAAAGAGGAAGATCTACAGTAGGTATCGGCAGCATGGAGTAAATGAGGTGCTGAAGGAATACAAAGAACGTAAGAAGAATCTTAAGAAAGAAATTAGAAAAGCTAAAAGAAGATATAAGGTTGCTTTGGCAGGTAAGGTGAAATTAAATCCAAAGGGTTTCTACAGTTATATTAGAGCAAAAGGCTAGTGAGGGATAAAATTGGTCCCTTAGAGAATCCGAGTGGACAGCTATGTGTGGAGCCAAAAGAAACGGGGGCAGACTTTGAACAGTTTCTTTTCATCGGTATTCACTAAGGACAAGGATATTGTATTGTGTAACATAAAGGAAACAGGAAGGGTAGTTCTGGCAACTATGATGATTAAACGAGAGGAAGTACCAGAGTTTCGAAAGGATGTAAAAGTGGATAAGTCTCCGGATCCTGACAGGTCATTCCCTAGGACCCTGAGAGAAGTTGGTGTAGAAATAGCAATAGCTCTGACAGAAATAATTCAAATGTCATTAGAAACGAGGATGGTGCCAGAGGATTGGCGCATTGCTTATGAGGTTCCATTGTTCACAAAGGATTCTAAGAGTAAACCTAGCAATTATCGGCCTGTAGGTTTGACGTCAGTAGAGACGGTATGTCTCATGATCTTGATAGACAGGGTCTGATTAGGAGCAGGTGACTAGTGGTGTGCTCAGGGATCTGTACATTGGATCATCGGGATCCAATATTGTTTGTCATATACATTATTGATCTGTGTGATGGGGTGATAAACTGGATTAGCAAGTATGCAGATGATGCTAAGATAGGTGGCGTTGTGGATCATGAAGTAGGTTTCCAAAGCTTGCAGAGAGATTTAGGCTAGTTAGAAGAGTGGACATAAACATGGCAGATGGAGTTTAATGCTGGTAAGTCTGAGGTGCTACGTTTTGTTAGGAATAATCAAAATATGACATATATGGTCAATGTTAGGGCATCGATGAATGCAGTAGAGCAGAGTGATCTTCGAATAATGGTGCATAGTTCCCTGAATGTGGATTCTCAGGTGTGTAGGATGATGAATAATGCTTTTGGTATGTTGGCCTTTATCAATCAGAGCATTGAGTATAGGCGTTGGGATGTTATGTTAAAATTCTACAAGGCATTGGTGAGGCCGAATTTGGGGTATTGTGTACAGTTCTGGTCACCGAACTATAGGAAAGATGTCATTAAATTAGATGGAGTACAGAGGAGATTTACTAGAATGTTACCTGGGTTTTAGCATCTAACTTATAGAGATTGTTTGAACAAGTTAGTTATTTATTCTTTAGAGCAGAGAAGGCTGAGGGGAATTTGATAGAGGTATTTAAATTTATGAAGGCAATGGACAGAGATGACGTAGATAGGCTTTTTACATTGAGATTAGGGGAGATTCAAACAAGAGGACAAAAGTTTGAATCTGAGTTGAGAGTTAAGGGAAAAAGATTAGGGGTAACACAAGGGGGAGTTCTTTACTCAGGGAGAGGTAGCTGTGTGGAACGAGCTTCCAGTAGAAGTGTTAGAGGCAGGTTCAGCTTTGTCATTTAATGTAAAATTGGATAGGTATATGGTCAGGAAAGGAATGGAGGGTTATGGGCTGAGTGCGCGTCGGTGGGACTAGGTGAGAGTAAGCGCTCGGCACGGACTAGAAGGGTCGAGATGGCTTGTATCCGAGGTGTAATTGTTATATATTTAATAACGAACTGACTAATTTTCCAAGTGCCACGCTTACATAAATTCAACTCCCCTCAACTGCAAACATGAGGGAACATGAGAACATCGGAATATTAGCAATTGGAGTAGGAAAAGTCCATCTGTTCGGACTAGCATGCTACGGCAATGATGGTGACCATGGTTGATCTGATCGGGCTCATCGCCGCAAACATGCCTTTTCTTCACAGCCCTTAATCGTTCCACTATGCAAAACGATATGCCAGGCTGTTTATGTATATCAACTGCGGTCGCCTCCACTGATTGATTGAGCAGAGAATCCCACAGATTCCCCAACCGCTGGGAGAAGAAGCTCCCCGTCATCAGTGTCCTAAACTTACTCCCCAGAATCTTCAGGCTCTGTCCCTTACTTCGAGTCTCACCTACCAGTGGTATCAACTTTCCTGCCACTACCTTATCTATCGCTTTCAAAACTTTATGTTTTTATCTGATCTCCTATAATACTTCTGGATTCCGACGAGTACAGTTCCGGGCGACTCAATTACTCGTCATAGTCGAACCACGATGTGCAATCGGCCGGTGAACCATCTACACAGCCAGTTTATCTTTACTGAAGTTCGGAGGCCAGAAATGCACGGTAGTGCTGACGCATCCCCACCAGTACCTTGTGCAGATGCAGCAGAACATCCCTGCTCGAACATTCATTCCCTCTGGCTACAAAGGCGAACATCAGATATGCTGCACCTGCAAACCAAACTTTTTGTGTTTGAAAAAAAGTCCCTACGCACAGCAGCATCCTGTAATTGTTTATCTCTTGTTCTTCCACTTGTCCTTCCCAAGTGGATGACCTCGTAATTTCCAACTTTTTACTGCATCCACCAGACGCTAGTGTATTCGCGTATCCTATTTATATTCCTCTGCAGGCTCTCGGTTTCCTCGGCAGCCTTTGTGTGGCAATAGATCATGACAGTGATGATGCAAACGTGACCTCATTCTCCATAACAGATGCGGCCATCTATTTATTTATTTATTTAATTAATTCAGCGATGCGGCCCCTTCCAGCAAACTTCCACAAAGTCGATTAATCCTGCCTTGACACAACTGGACTCATCTCTATGGGGCCGTAAAGATCAGAAGTCCTGGTCACCTCAGTAGAGGAGGGACGTGTAAGCTTAACAGCAAGCGCAGAAGGAATTCAGCAGAGATCTGACTGGATTGGACAGCATTCCCTATGATCAGAGTTTGTGTGCGCTCAGACTTGCTTCTCTTGGAGTGAATGTGTATGAAAGGTCAGTTGGTGGAAGTGTTTGAGAGGAGAAGATGCAGAGATAACGTTTGCCTGACCGAAAATTAACCGGGATCCCGACAGCCCGAGCGCTGCGGAGATGCTGCCTGGCCTGTTGTGTTCCACCAGCATTTTGTGTGTGTTATTGTTTGAATTTCCAGCATCTGTAGATTTCCTCGTATTTACCCATACATCTCCATTATTCTAAGTTCCATGTAACTCATGTTTCTCATGTTTGAGTACTGTTGGGGGGGGGGGAACAGCCTTCCTGGTGGAAGTGACAGTGGCCGGGTCTCCGGCACAGAGGACGGCCATATAGCTCAGAAGGGTATGGATAGAAGAAAGAGGACCATAGTAATAGGGGACTCGATAGTCAGGGGATCAGACAGGCGGTTCTGTGGAGGTGATCGTGAGTCCCGGATGGTAATTTGACTCCCTGGTGCCTGGGTTCGGGACGTTTCTGATCGCGTCCAAGATATCCTGAAGTGGGAGGGTGAAGATCCAGAGGTCGTGGTACATGTAGGTACCAATGACGTAGGTAAGAAAGGGGAAGAGGTCCTGAAACGAGAGTATAGGGAGTTAGGAAGGCAGTCAAGAAGAAGGACCGCAAAGGTAGTAATCTCGGGATTAATGCCTGTGCCACGCGACAGTGAGTGTAGGAATGGAATTAGGTGGAAGATGGTTGCGTGGTTGTGGGATTGGAGCAGGGGGCAAGGATTCATGTTTCTGGATCATTGGGACCTCTTCTGGGGCAGGTGTGACCTGTTCAAGAAGGACGGGTTACACATGAATCCTGGGGGGACCAATATCCTAGCGGGGAGGTTTGCTAGGGCTACAGGGCAGACTTTAAACTAGTAAGATGGGGTTGGGGGCGGGTATCAATTTGAGGAAACCATAGGAGAGGAAGTTAGTTCGCCAGTAGAGCAAGTAAATAGACAGTGTGTGAGGGAGGAAAGACAGGTGATGGAGAAGGGATGCGCTCAGCCCGAAGATGTGGGGGAGAAGAATGAAAAGGATAATAAATTTGAATGCATTCTTAGGGATGAAAAGAGAGGAGAGTATCTTAAATGTATCTATTTTAATGCTCGGAGCATAGTAAGAAAGGTGGATGAGCTTACAGCGTGGATTGATACCAGGAATTATGATATTGTAGCTATTAGTGAAACATGGTTGCAGGAAGGGAGTGATTGGCAACTAAATATTACTGGATTCAGTAGCCAGGTGCGATAGAGTAGGAGGGGCCCGAGGAGGAGGTGTTGCATTGCTTGTCCGAGAAAATCTTATGGCGTTGCTTTGGAAGGATAGATTAGAGAGGTCCTCTAGGGAGGCTATTTGGGTGGAATTGAGGAATGGGAAGGGGGTAGTAACACTGATAGGAGTGTAATATAGGCCACCTAAGGGGGAGCGTGAGTTGGAAGAGCAAATGTGTAAGGAGATAGCAGATATTTGTAGTAAACACAAGGTGGTGATTGTGGGAGATTTAAATTTTCCACACGTAGACTGGGGAGCTCATTCTGTAAAAGGGCTGGATGGCTAGAGTTTGTGAAATGTGTGAAGGATAGTTTGTTTGCAACAATACATAGAAGTACCGAATGGAGATGGGGCAGTGTTGGATCTCCTGTTAGGAAATGCGATAGGTCAGCTGACAGATGTATGTGTTGGGGAGCACTTCGGGTCCAGTGATCCCAATAGCATTAGATTCAATATAATTATGGAGAAGGACAGGACAGGACCTAGAGTTGAGATTTTTGATTGGAGAAAGGCTAACTTTGAGGAGATGCGAAGGGATTTAGAGACAGTGGATTGGATCAAGTTGTTTTTTAGGAAGGATGTAATGGAGAAATGGAGGTCATTTAAGGGTGAAATTATGAGGGTACAGAATCTTTCTGTTCCTGTTAGGTTGAAAGGAAAGGTTAAAGGTTTGAAAGCACCATGGCTTACAAAGGATATTAGAAATTTGGTTCGGAAAAAGAGGGATGTATACAGTAGATATAGGCAGCATGGAGTAAAGGAATTGCTCGAGGAATATAAAGAATGTAAAAGGAATCTTAAGAAAGAGATTAGAAAAGCTAAAAGAAGATTGGAGGTTGGTTTGGCAAATAAGGTGAAAGTAAATCCAAATGGATTATACAGTTATATGAAAAGCAAGAGGATAGTGAGGGATAAAATTGGCCCCTTAGAGAATCAGAGTGGTCAGCTATGTGTGGAGCCGAGGGAGATAGGAGAGATTCTGAACGATTTCTCCTTTTCGGTATTCACTAAGGAGAAGGATATTGAATTGTGTAAGGTGTGGGAAACAAGTAAGAAAGTTATGGAACCTATGACAATTAAAGATGTGGAAGTACTGGTGCTTTGAAGAAATTTAAACGTGGATAAATCTCCGCGTCCAGACAGGATATTCCCCAGGACCTTGAGGGAAGTTTGTGTAGAAATAGCAGGAGCTCTGACGGAAATCTTTAAGATGTCATTAGAAACGGGGATTGTGCCGGAGGATTGGCGTATTGCTCTTGTGGTTCCATTGTTTTGAAAGGGTTCTAGAAGTAAGCCTAGCAATTATAGACCTGTCCGTTTGACATCAGTGGTGGGTAAATTAATGGAAAGTATGCTTAGAGATAGTATTAATAATTATCTCGATAGACAGGCCCTGATTGGGAGTAGCCAGCATTGATTTGTGCGTGGAAGTTCATGTTTGACAAACATTGAATTTTTTGAAGAAGTTACGAGGAATGTTGACAAGGGTAAGGCAGTGGATATAGTCTATATGGACTTCAGCAAAGCCTTTGATAAAGCTCCACATGGAAGGTTAGTTAAGAAGGTTCAGTCATTAGGTATTAATGCTGGTGTAATAAAATGGATTCAATACTGTCTAGATGGGAGATGCCAGAGAGTAGTGGTGGATAATTGTTTATCGGGATGGAGGCCGGTTAACAGCGGGGTGCCTCAGGATCTGTTTTGGGCCCAATGCTGTGTGTAATATACATAAATGATCTGGATGATGGGGTGGTAAATTGGATTAGTAAATATGCCGATGATACTAAGGTAGGAGGTGTTGTGGATAATGAGGTGGGTTTTCTAGGCGTGCCGGGAGATTTATGCAGGTTAGAAGAATGGGCTGAACGTTGGCAGATAGAGTTTAATGCTGAGAAGTGTGAGGTTCTACATTTTGGCAGGAATAATCCAAATAGAAAATACAGGGTAAATGGTAGGGCATTGAGGAATGCAGAGGCAACAGAGAGATCTAGGAATAACAGTGCATAGTTCCCTGAAGGTGGAGTCTCATGTAGATAGGGTGGTGAAGAAGGCTTTTGGAACGCTGGCCTTTAGAAATCAAAGCATTGAGTACAGAAGTTGGAATGTAATGGTACAACTGTACAAGGCATTGGTAAGGTCAAATTTAGAATATTGTGCGCAGTTCTGGTCACCGAATTATAGGAAAGATATCAATAAATTAGAGAGAGTGCAGAGACGATTTAATAGGATGTTACCTGGGTTTCGGCACTTAAGTTACAGAGAAAGGTTGAACAAGTTAGGTCTCTAGAAGGTTGAGGGGGGATTTGATCGAGGTATTTAAAATTTTGAGAGGGATAGATAGAGTTGACGTGAATAGGCTGTTTCCATTGAGAGTAGTGGAGATTCAAACGAGAGGACATGATTTGAGAGTTAGGGGTCAGAAGTTTAAGGGAAACACGAGAGGGTATTTCTTTACTCAGAGAGTGATAGCTGTGTGGAATGAGCTTCCTGTAGAAGTAGTAGAGGCCAGTTCAGTTATGTTATTTAAGGTAAAATTGGATAGTTATATGGACATGAAAGGAGTGGAGGGTTATGGGCTGAGTGCGGGTAGGTCGGACTAGGTGAGATTAAGAGTTCGGCACGGAGTAGGAGGGCCGAGATGGCCTGTTTCCTTGCTGTGATTGTTATATGTTTATATATTTATCCAGGAGACTCTTAAAAGACCCTATCGGATCAACCTCCACAAACGTCGCCAGCAGCCCATTTAAAGCTCTCAAAACTCTCTGCGTAAAAACGTGCTTCTGACATCTGTTCTCGACGACTCCAAGCACCTTAAAACTGTGCCCTCTCGTGCAAGCCATTTCCGCTCTGGGATAATAGCCTCTGACTATCCACATGATGAATGCCTGTCATCATCTTGCACACCCCTATCATGTCGTATATTACACCCCGTCGCTCTAATGTGTATAGACTCTGTTCACTCAAACTATTTTCATAAGGCATGTTCCCCAGTCCAGGCTATATCATTTGCACCCTTTCTATGGTCTCCACCTGCTTCCTGTTGTGAGGCCACAGTACTCCCAGTGCTGTCTGACGAGGGTCTTATATAGCTGCAAAATTACATCTCGGCTCTGAAATTCAATCACTCCATTGATGAAGGCCAATTCAGCGTCTGCCTTCCTAACTGTAGGGTCAACCTCCGTAGCAGCTTCGAGAGTCCTATGCATTAGAACAGCAACGTCCCAAGATCACAGAACTTCATGCAGAACATGACGCGTCTGCAACCACACTTTAACTTCTGTGGGCAAGCCAGTTGTAGTCAACAAAGCAGTGTCCTCTTTCATCCCATGACTCTTTACTTTCTCAATAAGCCTTGCATGGAGCACCTTATCAAATGCATTCAACCGATATTTGCTGAAGCGATACCCATTTGAGAGACCTGCCTGGCGATTAGCGTGTCGTTTGAGGACAAATATGAAACAAAAGTTGGCTTATAATTTTTCAACGTTAATCAAGAGAAAGAGACTATACACTTACCAGGAACAGCTACAATGGCGAGTACAGGGTAGTAAACCAGTTGTAAATTCTTTAGCACTCGCTCGATTCGAAGATCCAAATCCCAGGAATAGTACTTCGCTATTCCCGCGGTATTCAGGGCTTGATTTCGCAGTTTATGATCCATTGCTGGGATACTCCAGGTACCGGTTCCCGATCCAGCCTCCGTCCTCTCTCTATCCAGATCCCGCTGGTCTCTGATCGAAGAGAATAGCGGCACTCACTGAAACTGTCGTGGTCGTGGATACATATTAATAGAACAGGTAACGAGCAGCCCCAGCTCCGCGGTGACGTCGACAATCCCCACGGACACTCTCTTAATTAAGTTCTACCGAGTGACAGGTGCATTTAACCCTTTATTTGCAGTCCTTCAGCGAAGCAATACATACGCAGACTGGAAGTGTATCCAATATTCCCAGCAAATGGCTGGCACCGATGTCAGCCGAGTCTGTAAACAGACACAAAATTGAGACTCGCAGCCAGGCGCTGACATACAACAAGTCTGTAAATGAAGGTACACACAGCAAATGAATAAAATCAATAAAGATAATATAAACAGATAAAATAATTATTGCATATATAGTTTCATCAGCAGGAGGATGGAAGGGTCAGCTGTAGAAGCCATCGCCTGAATGGACCGTCAAGCAGGTGATCTCCAGGCTTCTGCTCGCCGAGGCGTCAGCTCAGGGAGGCTTCAGTCAAAGGAGGCAAAATAAAGAAAAAGCACTTGTTTAAGACTTTCTTTTTCCGTCCATTCATCATATCTGATCAGATGGAATGACTGAGATGCCAGGCAGGATAGATGCATGCTCCTCTTGCGGGATCTGGGAAGGCCTGGAGATCTCCAGTGGCCCTGATGATTACAACTGCGAGAGCTGCCTTCATCTGCAATTTCTAACAATCGGCGCTCAGGGTGTGGAGCTGGAACTGGACGAGCTCGGATCATTCGGGAGGCAGAAAAGAGAGACAAGTCATAGCGGAAAATTTTACACCGAGGGCACAGGGCACAGGAGACTGTGTGACAATCAGGAAAGCGAAACGTCTGAAGGGGCCAGGGCACAACTCCCATATGGCAAATTCCTGCACATTTTGGACACCATTGCAGAGTTTGGAGGGCAGGAGAATCACCGAAATGTGTTCAGTCACAGTGTTCGGGTCTCATGCAGTCAGTTTGACTCTGTGAGTCAGAAGTGAAGTGGGTGTTGAGCGGTGTCTGTGTGTGTGGCTTGGCGGGGGGATGGCGGCACAGCTCCCATGTGGCAATCTGAACTAGGTGTGTGAACAGCTCGAAATCGTGGCCCATTGTGTTACCAGTGACAGAGGTACGATGAGTGACGAAGTACTGCACTGCCATTTCCGGGAGTTAAGAGCGAAGTTAAAAGGCAGGACCCTCCTGGACTTGTTGTTCATGCTACGTGCCTGTGAGGCCCGAAGCAGGAAGAGTATGCAGATTACTAGTTTGATAAAGAGTTCTATTATATCCCTGACGCCTGGAAATGGATTCTGAAGTCGGGTTCTCAGTAATATTAAGCGGAATGTTAACTGTTAAACCTAATAAAGTGGCTTCTTGCTAGTGTTATAATGAAATGGCTTCTCTGTAATATTATCCGACGAGGTGTGTGGTTCTCTGTAGCTGCGATGTTTTGGTTATAACTACAGATAACGGGGAACTTTTTGGCATGATGCGAACCGAGAGAGTGTTTGCGGGCTTCTCGACGAGGCGAGTGAAAAGGAAGGGCGAGTCCGGGACCGTTCGGCGATCCCAAGATGGCGGATACCGGAATTCGATGGTTCGCAGTGTTGTCGGAGGTTCCGAGGTCGTTTATGGACGAACGAGGAAGGGGTAAGATCCAACAAATTATTTTATGTACAAAACTGATAAATTTATTGAGCGGCGCCTTTGTTTTATTTGTTTCACTAAAGCACACAACCAAATAAGTTTAAAAGTGTAATCATTTAATCATACATTGAATACTGTCAGATATTATACGTCCTGGGCTTGTACCTGGCTACATTACACAGCATCTGTGCAAACATGACGACATAGTTTGACAGGGCCTCATGTCGTTTCCCCTAGCGGACGTGAGTTGATAGAGCCAGTCTTATATTTGTGGGGTCCCGTCCGGCTGTGTGATCGCCTTGTTTAAAGTTGTGTTGTTATGGCGGCAGCCACGTTCGAGCATTGGAGTGCGACGTCATGTTTGCCACTGAGCAATACGTGAGTATTGAGTTGAGTAGAGGCTCGTACCCTGGATGAAGTGTTCCTTCGACGTCTGAGTTTGGTTCAAGCTGATGGCAAAATTGAAATGGTATCTCGAAAGATTGACTTTGAAACGGAACAGACCTAGTGCTCGTGCAGACAAGCATGGACGAACGAGGGCGGAGTTGTCAGAGTTTATTGGTTTCCTGGAGTGGCCGGACTATGGCGTCTGCAAACTAAGAGGAGGGAAGTGTGGAAGGTCAGCGAGCTGGGTTGGCAGAGGATGAGGGCGAAGATCTTAGGGAACGAATTCTCTCGTTACTGAGGGTGGAGTGGAAAGAGTGGTCCGATTTGGAAAACTTGTTTATTTCCCGTCCCCCAGCGAAAGGTGAGAGTTCCGACTTGGCATCTGCCATTACCTCCCTGGCCAGAAAGTCAAGGGGCCCCGCCAGAAGATAAGAATTTTCTCTGGGATAACGCCCAGCCACGAAAGTGAAGAGGATTATGAGACATGGGTAGAACAAACTTCGCAGATGTTAAGTGAGAGAGGCAGTGCCCGGATGATGAAAAGCGACAGTAATTGGTTGAAAGTTTGCCGCGAGTGGCGGCGGAGGTAGTTCTTGACGTGAAGGATAACCAGCCCTCGGTCTCTAACGTTGAGTATTTGGAGGCATTCGAGAGTGCTTTTGGGTTGACAGGGAGCTCCTAGGGGACAAAGTAGGTATGGACCCTCAGTTTGACAGGACTGATAGGGAGAGACAACCCTCCAACTCAGGTGACAGACAAAGCAGAGGGCTGCGAGCTGCGGGGGGTCCGCAAAAGGAGGGGCGGCCGGATGTGTGCGCGATAACTGTGGGGAAGAAGACCACTTCCGGCAGGAATGTGAGAGGCAGGAAACCCCTCGGAGGGTGCGTCCCTGGGTATCCAAGCAGGGCGATGTGTCGGGAAACGTAGAGGAGACTCAATGAGGGAACGGCCTGGGGTCTCTGTGGGAGCACGTTCCCAGCAATTTATCAAAGAAACCACGAAAGCAAAAGAGCTGATTCCGGAGGGATCAGTGGGACCTGCTCAGTGTATCACTGCAGAGTCTGTACTGAAAACATACTCGACACGGGCTCGCAGGTCACGGTACTATACCGTTCGTTTAACCATCAGTATCTTAAGCTATTGAGCTTGACCCCATTCAGTGCGCTGGAGATTTGGGGCATCATTGCTGCTGATTATCCGACTGCTGTGTACTTGTAAGTGAGACTGGAGTTTTCAGAATCTAATGTGGGAGTCTCTGAAGTCCTGGAGACGTTACAGCCGGTTTTGAACCATAGAACCATAGAACATTACAGCACAGAAACACACCTTCTGGTCCGTCCTGGCTTTGCCGAAACATTTTTCTGCATAGTCCCAGTGACCTGCACCTGGCCCAAATCCCTTCAAACCATCCCATCCACATATCTGTCCAACTACTTCTTAAATGTCAAAAGTCAACCCGGATTCACCTCTTCATCTGGCAGCACATTCCACACTCCAAACACTCTCTGCGTGAAAAGCAGCCCCAACCCCAAAAGTTCCCTTTAAACTTTTCTCCTTTCACCCTTAACCCATGACCTCTGCTTATTTTTTCTCCCCTGGCCTCAGTGGAAAAAACCTGCTTGCATTCACTCTATCTATACCCATCATAATTTTATACATCTCTATCAAATCTCCCCTCATTCGTCTACGCTCCAGGGAATAAAGTTCTAACCTATTCCAAATTTTTTTCTGTAACTCAGTTTCTCACGTCCGGTAAACATCCTTGTAAAACTTCTCTGCACACCTTCAACCTGATTAATATCCGTCCTGTAATTAGGTGACCAGAATTGCACACAATACTCTAAATTCTGTCTCACAATTGTCTTATACGTCCTCACCATTACATTGCATCTCTTAAACTCAATCCTTTGATTTATAAAGGCCAATGTACCAAAAACTCTCTTTGCAACCCTATCGACCTGAGATGCCACTTTTAGGGAATGATGTATCTGTACTCCCAGATCCCTCTGATCTACTGCACTCCTCAGTGTCCTACCATTTACTTTGCATGTTCTAACTTGGTTTGACATTTCGAATTGCAATATCTCACACGTCCGTATTAAACTCCATGTGCCATTTTTCTGCCCATTCCACCAACTGGTCAAAATCCCTCTGTAATCTTTAAAAACATTCCTCACTATTCACTACCCCTCCAATCTTTGTATCATCAGCAAATTTGCTGATCCAATTTGCCACTAACCTCCCATGCCTAACCTTGTTAAAGGTCTTACTGAAATCCATGTGTACAACATCCACTGCCTTCCCTTCATCCACTTTCCTGGTATCTTCCTCGAAAAACTCTAACAGATTGGTTAAACATGACCTACCAAGCCCGAAGCTGTGCTGTTTTTTTTTCTAATCAGTCCGTGTGTATCCAAATACATGTCGATCCTAGCTCTTAGCGTTCCTTCCAATAATTTACCTAATACCGATGTCAAATGTACCGGCCTATAATTCTCCAGCCCACTTTCTGAGCCTTTTTTAAACAACGGAACGACATGAGCTATCCTCCACTCCTCCAGCACCTGACACGTGGATTACGACGTTAAATATTTCTGCAAGGGCCGCGGCAATTTCAACACGAGTCTCCTTTAAGGTCCGAGGGAATACCGTGTCAGCTCCTGGGGATTTATCTATTCTGATTTGCCTCAAGACAGCAAGCACCTCCTCCTCTTTAATCTATATGAGTTCCATGAACTCTCTACTTGTTTGCCTTCTTTCCATAAACGACATTCCAGTTTCCTGAGTAAATCTAGATGCGAGAAAAGCAACATTTAATATCTCTCACGTTTCTTTTGGTTCCATACGTAGCCGACCACTCTGAACTTCAAGAGGACCAACTTTTACCCTTAGTATCCTTTTGCTCTTAACATACCTGTAGAAGTTCTTAGGATTAGCCTCCACCCTGACTGCCAAAGCAACATCATGTCTTTTCGCCCTCCTGATTTATTGTTTTTTTTTTATGTATTGGAGGGTCTATAATACAGCCTTTTAATGTGCTCATACCTTTTCTGTTTCTCATCTCCACCCACATGGCCTCAGTCGTCATGCCCTCTAATCTGTCTTGTCGAAGCACTGCTGTAATATTTTCCCCCAATAGCAAAGCCACCACCCCAGCCTTCATTCATCTGCCTCGATCCCGTCTGAAACATCGGAACCCTGGAACACTGAGCTGCCAGTCCTGCCCCTCCTGTAGCAAAGTTTCAGTCATGGTTATGATGTCATAACTCCACATGTCAATCCAGGCCCTCATCTCTTTTTTCTTTTCCACAATATTCCTTGCTTTGAAATATACACACCTCAGAAGATTGCTAGCACAACACACAACCATACTATTTATGAGTTTGCATGAACTACTAACATAATTTATTTTTACCCCCGTTCCACTATCTGCTCTGACAATCTGGCTCCCACCCCTTTGCAAAACTCGTTTAAACCCTCCCCAACAACACTAGCAAAACTCCATGCAAGTATATTGCTCCCCCTGTAGTTCAGGTGTAACCCGTCTCTCTTGTGCAGGCACTACCTGCCCCAAAACAGGTCCCAATGATCTAGAAATCTGAAACCCTGCCCCCTACACCAGTTTCTCACGTGTTCGGCCAGAGCATCCTACTCTTACCCTCACTGGCACGTGGCACACGCAGCATCCGGGAGATTACTACCCTCGAAGTCCTGTTTTTCAACTTCCTATCAAACACTCAAGACTCACTCTTCAGGACCTCCTGACCATTTCTACCTATGTCATTGGTACCGAAGTGTATCACAACATCTGCCTGATCACCCTCACACTTCAGAATGCTGTGTACGCGATCAGAGACATACCTGACCCTGACACCCGGGAGGCAACAAACCATCCGGCAGGCTCTGTCTCGACCCCTGTATCTTCTGCCTATGGAACCCTGACTATGGAGTCCCCTATCACTACCGCTGTTAGGAGCTGAAGCTGGATGCACTTCTTGCAGTTATCGTTGTCAGACACATCCTGAAAGAGGAGTATTCCAACATCCAGCCTGGCATATTCTCTCATCTGAACAACATCAAAAAGAAAAAGAAAAACAGAAACTTGCTGGAGCCTACCCTCGCCTCTGATTGCTTCTCGCCAAAGCCGTCAGATTCTGACGCACTTCACTGCAACAATGGACGCCCCGATGATGGCCGCTGCAGATGATGGCTTCCTTTTAAACCTGGCCGCGCTACGTCACGCGCCTGCGCAGTAAGCCTCTTCTTCACTATCAGTTGCAGTAAAGAAAATGACCCTTCGCGCTGCTTCAGTCTTCCATTCTCAGCCTCTTGACTCGATTCACCTTCGTTTTGAAGGTAAAAGACGCGTTAGCCTGCATGGAGGAGAGTTGACGGAGCTGGACTATTTTCCGCAGTGCGTTGAACCGCAGGAGCACAATTCCTAAATCGTTGTTTCCCAACAGTTTTCCCACCCACCTTGATATTTTTTGTCACTAGCTTGTTTGTATATTTCATCGTAAAAGTTTCTAATCTGCTGTTTTCCCAGTGGCTTTTGCCCTGTTATATGCCTGCTCTTCTGCTTTTACGTTCTGACACGATTGTCCTAATTTGTCATTTCTGTATTTATTTGTTTGTAGAATGCAGGTGTTCTGCATTTGCCGCTGTTTTATCAGGAAATCGCCGCATTTCTGCCCTGCAGACAATCCTGTCAGCGTATCCATCAGTTTTTATTTGGCCAAGACCTTGCTCATACCACTGTAATTTCCTTTCCTCCACTGAAACACTGCTGCGTCACACACCAATTTTCCCCATCATATTTGAAATCAAACGCAACTATAGTCTGATAACTGCTTCACAAACGTTCGTTTGACTTCAGCGCCCCAAGCATTTCCGAATCCTTTCACAGGACCCAATCTGGTAGGCTGATCCACAAGTCGGCGTAAGAACGACAAACTATCTAGTAACCCTACAAGAGAGGAGGCTCTACCTATATTATATATATATATATATATATATATATATATATATCCTACAGTGAGAGGGAGAACAGCTAGAGGTCGTGGTGCATATGGATACCAATGAAATTGGTAGAAAAAGGGAAAAGGTCCTGAAAAAGACTACTTGGAGTCAGGGAGGCTGTTGAGAAGCTGGACCGCAAAGCTGGTAATCTCCGGATTATTGACTGTCACAACGGGACAGGAATAGAATGGGATGGAGGATAAATGCGTGGCTGAAGGATTGGAGCAGCGAACATGGATTCAGATTTCTGGATCTTTGGGACCTCTTTTGAGGCAGGTGTGACCTGTACAAATAGAAAGCGTTGCATTTGTATCCCAAGGGGACCAATATCCTGCTGGGGAGGTTTGCTAAGCTAATGGAGAGAGTCTCAATAGAATTGTTGGATGATAGGAACCGAACTGAAGAATAGGACGTGAAAATAGAAAAAAATAGAAAATAAAAATTCACAAATAGAAAAAAAATTGTAGGCAGCGCTTGAGTGAGGACAGGCATGTGCGTGTGTGAGTGAGTGTCTGATCGAGAAGGGACGCGCTGAGACCGGAGGTTAGAGATGTGTCTATTCTCACGCAATGAGTATTGTGAACAAAGCGGATGAGTTTTAAGCGTGGATCAGTACTTCTAGCTTCAATGTGCTGGCTATTGCAGGGACTTGGATGGCTCACGGATAGGGAGTGAGGCAAAAGAAAAGGGGGCGTGGCACGTTTTAACAGAGAGTGTGTCACGGCAGCAAAACAGTTGGACAGCATGGAGGAATTGTCTACGGGGACTTTGTGGTGGAGGTTAGGAACAGGAAGGGTCAATATATTTACTGGGTGTCTTTGTAAGCCGTAACAGGGATATCGAAGCGCAGATGGGGACAAATTCTGGAAAGTTGTAATAACAGCAGAGTTGTCGTAATGGGAGACGTTAAATTCCCAAATATCGATTGGTATCACCCCTGAGCATGGGTTTAGATGAGGTGGAGTTTGCTAGGTATGTTCATGAAGCTCCCTTTTCAAAATATGTAGATAAGCATTTCTGGTGAATGTACTTTGTGTTGTATTGGGAAATGAAGAAATGAAAATGGTCGGGTGTCAGATCACTCAGTGGGAGAGAATGTTGAAGGTAGTGATCATAGTTCTATCTTCCTTAGACAGACTTATTGTAGAGAGATAGAATTAGACAATTTAGAAAAGCTTTTGAGTGGAGTAAGCGGAATTGTGAGGCTATCAGGGAGGAAATTGGAAGCTTAAATTAGGAACAGATTAACACAGATTATGTATGAAATTTAGCAAAAGTTCAGGGTATATTTTTGTGGCGTTTGACAGTGACTCTTACTTCAGTGGTTGGTAAGATGAAGGAGAAGATCTTAACAGGCAGGTTTTTTGATCATTTGGAGAGTTATGATACGATTAGGATCAGTCAGCATCATTTTGTCGAGGGTTGGTCTTCCCTGCCAAGCCTGATTGCATTTTTTGAGGAGGTCAATCAACAAGCAGTCGAAGAACGAATCCAGTGTATCTGGATTTCATCAAGGCATTTAATTAGGTGCCCCATATAAGCCTAATTGAAAAAGAAAGGAGGCATGGGATCCAAGGGGCATTACTTTGTTATCCACAGCGGTCTTGCACACCGAAGGCAAACAGTGGTTGTAGACCGGTCGTATTCTGTATGGATTCGATGACCAATGGTTGTGTCGCAGTGATCGGTGCTGGGACCTTTATTCTTCCCGGTTTTTATAATTGCCCTGGATGGGGAGCTGGATGGAATGGTTTGTGAATTTGCTGATAACACAATGGTTTGAGGTGTTGTGGGTAGTGTGCAGGGCTGTCAGATGTTACAGTGGGACATTGATAGAATGCAAAACTGTGCATTGAAGTGACAGATGTAATTCAACGTACGTAAATGTGAAGTGGTTCATTTTGTTAGGTCAAATATGATGGCAAAATATACTATTACTGGTAAGACTATGCAGTGTCAATTTGCAGTAGTGTTTTGGGGTCCAAGGCCAGGAAGCTCAAAGCGGCTGCGTAGGTTGACCCTGTGGTTCACAAGGCATACAGTGCATTCTCCTTCAACAAACGTGGGATTGTGCTTAAGTACTGAGAGGTAATGATGTAGCTATTTTGTATCCTATTCACACCCCAGTTGGAGTACTCAGATCTGGAGGCCTCTCTACAGGATGGATCTGGAAACCAAAGAAAGTGTGCAGAGCAGATTCACAAGTATGTTGCCTAGATTGGGGAGCATGCCTTATGAGATTGATCTTTTGTCCTTGGAGAGAAGGGGGGTGAGTGGTGACCTTATAGAGCTGTATAAGGTGATGAGATGCATTGATCATCTGGATAGTCAAAGGCTTTATACTAGGTTTGAAATGGCTATCACAAGAGGGCACAGCTTTAGGCTGCTGGAAGGAGGTGCAGCGGAGTTGTCAGGTTACGTTTTTCACGCGAGATTGGTGAGTGTGTGGAAGGGGCTGCCGGTGACGGTGGTGAAGGCGGATGAGCAAAGGGCTTTTTAAGCGTCTCCTGGATAGGCACATGGAGCTTATCCGTAACACGATGCTCTGTACAGCTTTGCCGTCCGAATTTCCTGTATTGTGCTGTAGATTTTCTATGTTTCCATAATGGCTAACTGATATTTTCTGCTTGTAAAATGAGCATATCCTTCCATTTTCCTCATAGAAAAAAAGTCTGTCTTGGCTAATTTTAAAGGCCACTTATCCTTATGCCTCTACCACCACTCCAGGAACCGCATCGCATGGACCCACCACGCCCTGAGTAAATGTCATGCTTGTAAACGTGTCAACGTTTCTGTGTCATCTGTAAGATTATTACTTAGCCGAATTGCTGACATCCGATTCAGTTACATATATCACTGTTCCAGGGAAGGACTCACTTTCGGACATTAACTATGGAATGTTTTTTATGCTTTGTGTATAAAATGCGATTCGCGGGTTACAGCATAAATTCTCTGCTCACAAACTTCCACTTGCTGGCGGAATACAAATCTACGTTTTTATTCTTGCAGATTAGTGAATCCAGCAGCAGAGTTACTGAATTACTAGTCCACGAACAGATGTTCCTACCAAGCTGAACATTCTTGTAGTACCTCAGCATAAAACGTCTTCTGTTCTTTCCATTTCTTCTATATTTAAAAATAATAATGCTGTTCTATTATTTCAGTATCATTCGAGCACAATCTGCCCTATTGGTATGACAAAATTTTCATTTCCTCGGCTATATTTCCAACTGGACTTTTAACAGGCTCCCTCAACATCTACAACTCAATCACGTCTGTGTCGTCTGCAAGAGTATCTATGAGTCACTCCCATTTTCGACCAAGTCAAACGCAAGGACATTTCCAACAATTCTCACATGCAGAATGGATGTCCTCCATCACTGCCCTCTGTACTTTACTTGAAGCCATGCTATTTTTACTAACCGGTGGGTAGATTGTGCCTGCCACATGATTATGCTGTCATTGAGGCTCTGCTGGGCATGATGTAATGGCCTGGTGATGGTGGAGTGACGTAATTTCCCCGCCACTTTGAGGTCATGGGATAGGTTTTTTCTCAACAGTGTATAAAAGGGGAAAGCCGCACTGCGACGCGCGGCAGTTCGTGGTTGAATTTGCCAGTGACTCCGTACCGTTGCGAATTCGATGAGCTGACGCAGATTTGCTTTAACGTGGAATTTTACTTTCTGCCTTATGTCAAAGGTTGATCCGGCAATTCAGAAAATTACTGCCAGTTAAACTTCAGTCGGAGAGAAAAGAATTATCTAAGTTCGGAGAACCCGAAAGATTGAGGAATGTTGACTTTGACGGTGAAATAGTTTCGACATTGTTTGATCCTCCTTCGGAAAGAATTAGTCATCTGTAACCATACTAGTCCCTGTTGTAAGAGCAGAAATGACTGGGTGCAGGGTTTCGCCAAAGAAAGGTCAGTGCCTTTAAACCATCTTATTTTCTTCATCGCAAGTCCTCCGGGTAAGGCATACTTTGGCTGGGATTGGCAGTAACGCAATAAAAGAATTTATACCACAAGAAAGTCTCTCCGAAGCGACTGAGTAAAACATTTGGACTTTCGTATTACTTCTTCTAAGAATATATTTATTCACAATCGCTTTAAGATCTGTTTTCGCTTTATCGCTTTCAGAACTGTTCAAGCTGCCGCACAGCAGCCGACTTCCGGTTATGTTCGTCGATTTTTTACTTCTGGAATTTTTTTTAAAAAAGAGGTCTCAATAGATTAATTGCTGCTGGAACGTAGAAATTGGGGGCTTGTGGGATAAACTATTTTGAGCTTAAATGCTTATTTAATTTTCGAACGGTGTTTTGGAAAGTGTTAGACCCGATTATTTTGTTTGATTGGCTTTTGAGTCGTATTCGGCAATAATGAGCATTGACGAATTCCGGGCATCGCCAGATCTGGAGTTATTAGCGAAGGCGAAAACGTGTGATGTATCTGAAATTGCTAGTATGTTGGAACTTACAGGTATCACGAAAGATACAACAATGTCTGTCATTCAGAGAGAAATAGCGCAACACTTCGTTGTTTCACATGTTTTCGATGTATCGATTTTAGATAAGTTTCCTGTGAGTAAAGCAGCGATTCAATTACACCTGAAACAAGCAGCAATAGGAAAGCGTAACATAGAAGCTGAAGTAAAACAGAAGGAATTTGGAAGCTAACGTGGATCTCAGTCGATTAGAAGCTGAAAATAAAAAGAAACATTTAGAAGCTGATTTGGAATTACGCTGGTTCGAAGCTGAGAATAAACAGAGGGAATTTGAACTTGCGATGTCGGAATTAAAGACTGAGAGTCAGTCTCCTGGTTCTAGAAACAAGTTTTTTGTTAGTCAGGAAATTAGATTGTCCCGCCATTTTGTGAAAAAGAAGTATAAAAATGTTTGCAACATTTTGTAACAGTTGCGCTGATTTCAGAGTGGCCGGGAAATAAATGATCAGTGTTGTTACTGAGTGTAATTAAGTGCAAAGCACCACAGGTTTATATAGCTTTAACTGTTTAGCAAGCACTTGATTATGATACTGTGAAAGTGTGCATATTGAAGGCATCTGATCTATTCCGAGCATATAGAGAAAGATGCAGAAATTCGAAGAAATCAGTGGAAAAAATGCTTATGTGGAATTAGCCTCCAATAAAGTTGCATGTTTTGAGAGATGGGTTACCTCCAAAAATGTAAATGGGTAATATAATGAATTGAAAAAGCTGATTTTAATGGAACAATTTAAAAGGGGTATTCCTGATGAAATCAGGACATACGTAACTGAGAGAGACACCACTACATTTCAGGAGTGTGCTAAATTAGCTGAGGAGTATGTTTTAATCCATAAGAATACATTTATTCAGGTCAGATCATTTAAAAGGAAAAATTACACAGAGCTTCAAGGTAAACCAGAAATTAAATCAGGTGTTAGTCAGAAAGGTAAGATTGACGGAAAACCTGTGCAGGAAATCCAGTTTGGTCCCACTGTAATTATTGTAATTAACCAGGTCAAATAATAGCTAACTGTTTCCGGCTGAAAGAGCAGAAGGAAGCAGTCCCAGATGTGTGTGTGCCACATACCGAAACACCTGTATATCCAGAGGGTTTGATAAACACTAATGAAGCTTTGTTAGAGTCTGACCAAATTAGGAAGGGGTATGACCAGTTTAAAACTGAAGTGCTTGTATCCTGGAAAAAAGGATCTACTCCGGTACCAATAAAAACCGTTAGGAATACTGGAGCTAATTAATCGCTGATGTTAGACAGTGTGTTAAATGTGTTAAAATGTAACGAGGAGCCTTACACCGCTGAGGGAAATTACATACGAGGTGTTGGGAGTGCCCTTATGCCTGTACATTTTCATGAAGTAACTTAAAGATCAGGATTATTACAGGACTTGTTAAAGTAGGACTACAGCCTAGCTTAACTGTGAAGGATGTTTCTTTATTGTTAGGTAATGACATGGCAGGTCGTTACGTTTTTCCAGAAGTGCATTTGACAATAAAGTGAGAGGAACAACTGCTGAATGCTACACAGATTGTTCCTGTGAGCTATGGCTAAATAGATTGATACTCAGAATGAAATTGTTACCCATGACTGTTTAACTCAGGATTCGAGTGTTCAGGATGTATCAGAAACTTTTTTACCTCATTGTTTGAACAAGATTCTTGGAGTAAGATTGACCATGAAGATTTGTCTCTTTCTCAGAAGGAAATGATAACAGAGGAGAGTAGAGACCCTGAGATTATTAAATTAAATGAACGAGCTCTACCGGATAGAGAACTGGATAAGGTGCCGGTAGAATATTATTTTCAGAAAGGAGTATTGATGAGGACGTGGAGATCGCCTACAATTCCTGCAAGTGATGAATGGAATATTGTTCACTAGGTAGTTGTGCCTGCAGTTTATCGAAATTAGATGATAACTTTAGCCCATAGCGTGCCCTTAGTTGGACATGAAGGATTAAGGAAAAAAGCAAAAGATTTTAAAACATTTTTGCTGGCCTGGTTTGAGAAAAGACGTGGTGACGTATTGCTGAAGGTGTCAGACTTGCCAAATTCTGGGTAAACCATATCAAGTTACACTAGTAGCTCCATTGCAACCTATTCCAGCATTCGGTGAACCATTTTCTAAAATTATTATATGATTGTGTCGTCCATTACCAAAAACAAAAACAGGTTATCAGTCCTTGCTGACTATCATCTGCAGTGCGTCCAGGTTTCCAGAGGCGGTACCGCTTAGAAATATAACAATTGAAACAGGAATAAAGGCTCTTATAAAATCCTTTACTTATTTTGGGTTACCTAAGGAAATACAATCTGATCAAGGCAGTAATTTTATGTATGGATTGTTGCAACAGATAGTTTATAAATTGTTAGCTAAGCAAATAACTTCGTCTGCATATCATCCCAAATCGAAAGATGCCTTGGAGAGATTTCATTCTACCCTTAAGAATATGATTAGGAGGTATTGTGTGGAAAATGAAAATGATTGGGATGTGGATATATGCTTGCTTCTATTTGCAGTAAGGCAGTCGGACTGAATCCTTACGTTTCAGTCCATTTGAATTGGTATTTGCGCATATTGTTAGAGAACCATTAACTTTATTAAAAGAACAATGGATTAATAAAGAGGTACACAATAATTTGTTGCAGTACTTTTTAATATTTAAGGATAGATTACATAAATCTTGTAGCTTAGCCAGGGAAAATTTAATATTGGTTCAGGAGAAAATGAAAACCTGGTACAATAAAGTAGTTTAGGCTGAGGACGTTCAATACTGGAGATATGGTGCTGGTTCTTTTCCCAGTGCAGACGATTCCTTTACATGCTACATTTCATGGTCCTTATGCAATTACTTCTAAAATCAATGAGGTGGATTCCGTGATAAAAACAGATTGTAGAAGGGCAACTCAACTTTTGCATATAAATACGATACAGTCATATTATGAGAAACAGTCTGCTACTGTGATTGTTGTGGTCAATTCTAATGGGTCCGACTTACTAGAACATAATAGATGATTCATCTGAAACTCAGTTTCAACGTAACATTGTTTCTGTCAGGTTGGCAAACTCAACTCTTCTGAAAATATTGATGGAAAATTAGGACATTTACAGCCAGAGTAGAAGCAACAGATGAAGCAATTAATGTTTAAGTATAAACATTTATTTTCAGACGTTCCTAGAAGGACCACAGCAGCTTCACATGATGTAGATGTTGGAGATGCCGAAACAATAAAACATCATCCGTACAGGATGACCATGGAAAAATGTGAACTTGCTGAGAAAGAAATTAGATATATGTTAGAGAGTAATATTATTCAAACTTCTAACTCGAATTGGGGTTCACCTTGTGTTATGGTGACTAAAACAGACGGCAGTATTAGGTTTTATACATATTACAGGAAGGTGAATGCTGTGACGAAAGCAGATGCATATCCAAATCCGAGAGTAAATGATTGTGTAGATAAAGTCGGAAAAGCAAAGTTCCTGACAAAGATTGATTAATTAAAATGGGATTGTTGTGTTCCAATAACGGATAGAGGTAGAAATATTTCTGCATTTGTAACTCCATCTGGGTTATATGAATATAGTGTTTTTCCATTTGGGTTGAAGAATGCCCCAGGTCCTTTCCAGCGGATGATTAAATGTGATTCAGGGATTGAAAGACACAGATGCCTATAGTGACAATGTAATTACAGAAAATGATACTTGGGAAGCACGCTTTACTGCAGTGGAAAAAAATATTTGAAAGACTTTCCAAAGCTAACGCAACTATTAATTTAGCTGAAAGTGAATTTGCAAATGCCACTGTGTCTTACCTTATTTCTGTTGTAAGTCCAGGCTTGGTTAAGGAAAACGGTTAAGGAAATACATTAAACTCCAATTTAGCAATAAAAACTTAATGTAGCAGGAGTTCAATATTTTGATAACGCTTAATAATGGCAGAGATACTGTGATTGCTGATTGTCTATATCGATGTTGAGAACGCACTGTATTGTTTTATGGAGAGATATTTTAACATTTGTACCGCTCCTAGTGTGTAATAATTTGTAAGATGCTGTATGATAATACAATGTATACTGTGTACGTTGTAAATTTTATTTATTTTTTCTTCTGTAAATAGTTAATTTTTAAAATTTTGTTCATGACAGACATTTTCTTTTAGAGGGAGGTATTACGTACCCGTTTGTGTCCGTCACATGACCATGATGTAATTGAGACTCTGCTGGGCATACTGTTGTGATCTTGTGATGGCAGAGTGAGGTAATTTTCCCGCCAGTAACAGGTCATGTAATAGTCTATTTTTTCAACAGGGTATAAAGGGGGAACACATTCGTGTGACGCAGGGCAGTTCGTGGTTGAATTTGCCAGTGACTCCATTCCGCTGTGTGTTCAATGTAATGACGCAGTTATGTTTTAAAGCATAGTTTTAGATTCTGCCTTAAGTCAACGTTGTTCGGGCAGTTCTGATCATCGCTTCCAGTTAAACTTCAGTCGGAGAGTAAAGAATTATCGAAGTTCGGAGAACACGAAAGATTGAGGAAAGTTGATTTCGACGGTGAAACAGTTTCGATATTGTTTGATCCTCCTTCGGAAAGAATTAGTCATGGGTACACATGTTAGTCCCTGTTGTAAGAGCAGAAAGGACTGGGCGCACGGTTTCGCCAAGGAAAGGTCAGAGCCTTTAAGCCATCTTAGTTTCTTCATCGTAAATCCTCCGGGCAAGGCAAACTTTGGCTGGGATAGGCAGTATTGCAAAAAAAGAAGTTATACCACAAGAAAGTCTTTCAGAAGCGACAGGGTAAAACATTTGGACATTCACATTACTTCTTCTAAGAACATATTTATACATAATCGCTTTCAGAACTGTTCAAGCTGCCGCACAGCGGCCGGCTTCCGGTTAAGTTAGTCGTTTGTTTATTTTGGGTATGTTTTAGCAGTGTTTAATAAATGTTTTATGTGTAAAAATAAATAACACTGTCTCATATATTCATTGTTGCTGGAACGTAACTCTGTCCAAAGCAACTCGGTCACATGACTCAGCCTACCGGAAAGGTTCATTCTCAAAGGTCTTACTTCCAGTTCAATTCCAACGTTCGGGCCTTGGATGACGCAATGCTCCACGGTCCGAGCGACCCGACGAATGGGACAATTTACAATGACCAATTAACCAATAAACACAGAGATGTTTGGAATGTGGGAGGAGTCAGGAGTACGCCGAAGACACCCAGGCAGTCACGCTTTACAGACAGCGGCGGGAAAAGAGTCGAATCGGAGAAGGAGAAAGTCCAAACTATGAGGGAGTCATCAATAAATAGACATCATGCGGCCTTTCCTCTGCAATTATCTTCCCCACATATAGAATGTACTCCATCCAATTGGACAGGTAGGACCGCCACTACAAAATTGTACCAGAATTTATTTAATTTCCCAGAGGCAATGAGATGGGGATTGCGGCTGGAGACGGACGATTGACGAGCCGTTTTACCAGTGGGAGTTATTAAATTATTCTCGAGATGGCAGACAGATCTCCAAAGAAATCCGTTGCAAGCGGAGACTTGCATTCTGTCCACGGGAACCATTACTCCTTAACGGCTCAAAACACAGGCTCTTGGGATTAATCGCTCTCGCCAGGGGAAAGGGATGGAACTACGTTTTAACATTTAAGGAAAGATTACATAAAGCTTGTAGCTCAGCCAGGGAAATTTGAAAATTGGTTCAGGAGAAAATTAAAACCTGGTACGATAAAGACGCTTGGACGTTCAAGCCTGGAGATAAGGTGCTGGTTCTTTTCCCAGTGCAGACGAATCCTTTGCAAGCTAAATTCCATGGTCCTTATGAAATTACGTCTAAAATCAATGGGTACAACGGTCGTGTTGCGATGGTCATGTCAAGGCCTCGGATGCAAATACATGTACAATCACGCACTTGGTGGAACTGAGGGACGTGGAAATCGTGAAGAAAGTAAACTGGTAGGAGCAGAGTGGATGCAGACTGGGGATAATCCCAGATCATGTTGGTGCATGAAGGGGTGGTGGAAGGGAGATATTCAGGGACGTCCACAGCACAAACGGCAGAAAAGAGAATATTTTGCGGAGATATTGGAGTAGCATCACTGAGGATTAATGCTCTCCTGAAAACGCCGAGTGAACTTTGTCAGGAGACGGAAGGGAGATTTCACCGTCTCCTTCAGCTGCACCCTGAACCTGTCCTGGACCACGGCGTAAAGGGCCGTGTTGGTGCAGCAGCTCAGCAGTTGCAGCATGTAGCCCAGCTCCCGCAGAGACAACGGGGATATCACCGAAACGTAAAGACCGAGGCTCTCCCATACGGATAACACCGTCAACAGCGCCCACAGCAGGATAAAATTCCCCGACATCACCAGCAGTAACAGGAGGGATTGCCTGCGTTTTTTCATCTCCGGGTCAGCCGGCGTCTCGCCATCGCGCGAACCACGGAGTCTCCTCCGGGCTCGGCTGGCCACTAAGACGTGCCAGACAGTTAAACTGTTGAACAACAGAATCAGGACAAAGGGGAATACTGGGGTGAGGCCGAAATGAATCAGCAGAAACGTTGACAGCTGAAGTGGGGAAAATAAATGGTAACTGCCCAGAGGAGGGATGTACTGAATACCGCATATGACCCTTCGAGCAAGAAGTACCAAAATATGTTCTTTACGCAGCTCAGCACAGTCACTGTCCCCAGAAGCAGAGCCGCCCCTCTCTCGGTGCAATAATTTCGTTTCAGGTTCTGAAAACAAATGGCGACAAATCGATCAAAGGTGAAAGTGACGGTGAACCAGACAGAACAGTCCGTGGCGGCGTATAACACGACGGCGTGGATATTACACACGGGAACACGATGCGACCAGAAGAAAATTTCTCCTGGAATGTATATCTTCGGAATCTTGCTCAACACCAGATCGAAGAGAACGACCAGCTGATCCGCTGTTACCATGGCAACCAGGTACCTTGTGACGCCTTTGGAGAGACCGCACTTTCCCCGCGACAGGATGACGATTGTCACCACGTTCACTGTGCAGAGGGAAATAAAGAATATTAACACATCTTTTGATGGAAACATTCTCTGTAACCTATTATGTTATTCGACAACATTTCCGAGAGCACAGATGATCATGGAATTCAAACAACAACACACAAAATGTTGGTGGAACACAGCAGGCCAGGCAGCATCTTTAGGGAGAAGCACTGTCGACGTTTCGAGCCGAGCTCAGGAGATTCTCGGGAGCCATTACTAAATCGGTGGTGATTATAATAAACCTGCTGAAGTTCAGGAGAATGAGGACAATCTTAATGAAACCTATAGAATATTGAAAGGCCGAGGTATCGGGGGCCTGTAGAGGTAGCTTCTGTAGTTGGGGAATCCGCATCTGAAGACAAGATTTCACAGTAGAACGATATCCATTTGGAACAGACATGTGGAGTAATTTCCTTACACATAGGCTTGTGAATCTGCTCAATTTTTCACCCCAGACGGCTGCGGGGGCCAGTTCATTGGAAGCCTTTGCAGCGGAGAGTCATAGACACTTGATTTGTCCGGGTGTCGATGGATTGGGGAAGTGTGCGTCAGAATGTGGTAGAGGGGGATGATCAATCGGCTATGATGGAGAAGGCTCGGTGCTTGAATGGCTGAATTCAGCAGGCGGGCCCTGAGGGCTAATCAGGGATATCAGTGGTTGGCTAGAAAGTACTCTGATCTTTTCCGTCAGAAGAAGCTGAGACCGGGAAGTGTTAAGACAATAATATACTGATTAATAGGCCATGTTTCACGCTGATAGAAACTCAAGTCACCTCAGCTGTTAACACGAGAGAAAATGAGAACATAAGGACATTAGCAATAGGAGCAGGAATAGTCCATCTGCTCGGACTGGCATAAATAGACAATGAAAGTGATCGAGAAACATAGAAACATAGAAATTCCGTCAATGTGTCTGAAGCATTGCCCTGCAATCTGTGTCTGGAGCCTTGCCCTGCAACCAGTGTCCGGAGCCTTGCCCTGCAACCAGTGTCTGGAGCCTTGCCCTGCAACCAGTGTCTGGAGCCTTGCCCTGCAACCAGTGTCTGGAGCCTTGCACTGCAACATGTGTCCGGAGCCTGACGTCGCCCTGCCTCTACCTGTAGCCTTGCCTCACCTCACCTCTGACTGGATCCGTGTCTCGCTTTGCCTCTGCCTGTAGCCTTGCTTCACCTTGCCTCTGAATGGAACCGTGTCTCGCTTTGCCTCTGCCTGGAGCCTTGCCACTATATAACAATTACAGCACGGACACATGCCATCTCGGCCCTTCTAGTCGGTACTGAACGATTACTCTCACCTACTCCCACTGACCCGCACTCAGCCCATAAACTTCCATTCCTTTCCAGTTCATATACCAATCCAATTTTACTTTAAATGACAATACCGAACCTGCCTCTTTCACTTCTACTGGAAGCTCATTCCACACGGCTACCACTCTCTAAGTAAAGAAATTCGTGTTAAACTTAAATGTTTGCCCCCTAACTCTCATATCATGTCCTCTTTTTTGAATCTCCCCACACTCAATTGAAAAAAGCCTATCCACGTCAACTCGCCCAATCCCCTTCATAATTTTGAAAACCTCTATCAAGTCCCCCCTCAACGTTCAACGCTCCAAAGTGTAAACACCTAACTTGTTCAACCTTTCCCTGTAACTTAGGTGCTAAAACCCAGGTAACATTCTAGTAAATCTCCCCTGTACTCTCTCTATTTTGTTGCTATCTTTCCTATAATTCGGTGACAAGAACTGTACATAATACTCCCAATTCGGCCTTGCCAATGCCTTGTACAATTTCCAATTACATCCCAACTCCTATACTCAATGCTCTGATTTATAAAGGCCAGCATACCAAAAGCTTTCTTCACCACCTTATCCACATGAGATTGCACCTTTAGGGAACTATGCACCGTTATTCCTAGATCACTCTGTTCTAATGCATTTTTCAATGTCCTACCATTTACAATGTATGCCCTATTTGGATTATTGCTACCAAAATTTAGCACCTCACACTTATCAGCATTAAACTCCATCTGCCATTTTTCAGCCCGCTCTTCTAACTGGCCTAAATCTCTCTGCAAGCTTTGAAAACCTGCTTCATGATCCACAACGCCACCTTCCTGAGTATCATCTGCATATTTACACATCCAATTAACTTACTAATCCAAGCCTTGTCTCTGCTTGAAGCTTGGCTTCGCCTTGCCTCTGATTGGAGCCTCGCCCTGTTTGGAACTGTCTATCTTCGCTAGGTAGGTCTGTCCCTTTTGCCACTACCTTGCGTTGGGAACTCTCTCGTCCTGTTCAGTGTTATGACTAATTCGTCCAGGCCCTACGTCCTGCACTCAGGAGGGTACCCGGCTCAGTGTTCCATGTTCCTGTCTCTCCCTTGACCAAGTCAAGGCTTCGAGCTATTTTCTTGTCCTAGTCACTTCGAAGGTCCTTGTCCTGTCCGAGACACGGCTTTGTGTTCTCGTCTTGTCATCTGCCTCGCCGAGCTCAACTGTACCTTGCCCAGCCCGGTGCTTCGGTTCACTTGTCCTGTGCTGGTGTTTCCTTATCCTGTCCAAGAGTCTCACGTCCAATCCTGTTGCCTCTCCTCGTCCTGTAACCTCGTCATATCCTCGAATAGTTCTGGTGTCCAAGCCCGAGTTCAGACTCAGGTTCTGTGTTCTTCTCCAGTCTCTGGCTCGGAGTGTAACCCCGGCCTCCCAGTCCCCTGTTCCATGTCCTGGTTCCCTACCCTAGTCAGGTCCTATCTCCGGCTCGGAGTGTAGCCCCGGCCTCCCAGTCCCCTGTTCCATGTCCTGGTTCCCTACCCTAGTCAGGTCCTATCCCAGGCCCGAATTCCTTGTCTAGTCCAGGGCCGGTGGTAAACCCACTGACTATTTACACAATCAATATCTCTCATCATTTGATAAACCTCTATCAGGTCACCTCTCATCCTTCGTCGCTCCAAGGAGAAAAGGCCGAGTTCACTGAACCTGTTTTCATAAGGCGTGGTCCCCAATACCGACAACTTTCTTGTACATCTTTTATGCACCGTTTCTATGGATCCCGCGTCCATCCTGTATCGAGGCGATCAGAACTGCGCACAGTACTCCAGGTCGGGTCAAACCGGGGTCCTATACAGCTGCAACATTACCTCTCGGCTCCTAATTTCATTACAAATATTAATGGCGGCCAAAACACCGTATGCCTTCTTAACCACAAAGTCAACCGGCGCAGCTGCTTTGAGCGCCCTATAGACTCGTACCCCTCTTATCCTTCACACTGCCAAGTGCCTTACCTTTAATAGTGTATTCCGCCATCATATATGATCTGCCAAAATGAGACAATTTGTACTGATCTGTGTTGCACACAGAAGGATAGTTAGGAAGGTTCAATCCTTAGGTATTACTACTGGAGTTGTAAAATTGATTCAACTGTGTCTGGATGGGAGATGCCAGAGAGTCGAGGTGCATAACTGTTTGTCAGGTCGGAGGCCGGTGAGTAACGGTTTGACTCAAGGATCTGCGCTGTGTCCAATGTTGTTTGTCATCTACGTTAATCTCGATGATGGGGTGGTATAAGTGGTCGAGGCAGGTTCGGTTTTGCCATTTAAGTAAAATTGGATAGTTATATGCACAGAAAAGGAATGGAGGGTTAAGGGCTGAGTGTGGGTCAGTGGGACCAGGTGAGAGTAAGCGTTCGGCACGGAATAGAGGGAGCGAGATGTCCTGTTCCCGTGTTCTAATTGTTAAGCTGTTATATGGGTTGAAATCTATCTTCCACTTCTCTGCCTGGTTTTGCATCTCTGAAAGCACTCCACACTATCTACAACGCCTTCAACCTTTGTGTCACCAGGGAATTTACTCCACCTCCTCATCCAGGTCATTTATAAAAAATCACGACGAATAAGTTTAGCAGAACAACCACTGAGGCACACTACTGGTCACCGACCTCCATGCAGAATATGAATCGTCTGCAACCATTCTTTGCCTTTAGTGGGAAGCCAGTTCTGGAGCCAGAAAGTAATGTCCCCTTAAATCCCATGCCTCCTTTCTTGCTCAATAAGTCTTACATCGTGTACCTTATCAAATGCCTTACTGAAATCCATACGCTCTACATCTCCCACTCTTCATTCATCAATGTAGTTTCGTCACATCCTCAATTAATTTAATCAGGCTCGTAGGGCAGGACCTGCTGTTGATAAAGCCATTATGACGGCTCCTAATCATATTATTCTTCTCTGAATTTTCATAAATTTTGCCTCTCAGGATCTTCTCCGTCAACTTACCAGCCACTGAACACGCCTACCTACCTTTTCCACATAGCCCTTAATTCTTCTGTTGTGCAAACAACACTGCATTCATTCTGAAATATACTTATTGAGATATCCTCCATTGTTTCTTTAAGCAGCGAATTCCACAGATTCACCACCCTCTGAGAGAAGATGTTCCTCCTCATCACGGTCCTAAATCCTCATGCTACTCCCTGTTGTTTTAGTCTCAGCTACCGGTGGAGACAACCTTGCTCCCACAATCCTTTCTATCCATTCAATAGTTTTAAATGTTTGCCGAAAATTTCCTCTCATCCATCTGAGTTCAGGCGAGTACGATCCCAGGCGACTCAATTGACCCTCATAGTCGAACCACCTCATCTCTGGAATCAGCTGGTGAACCACCTACACAGACAGTTTACCAATCCTCAAGTCGGGAGAACAAAACTGCACAGTGCTCCGGAAGCCGCCTCACCAGTACCTCGTGCAGTTCCAGCATGATATCGCTGCTCTTAAATGCAATTCCTCTGGCAAAAAAAAAAAAGGCGAGCATCCCATTTGCCTTCTTGATAGCCTGCTACACCGGCAAACCAACCTTTTGTGATTCAAGCACAATCACTCCAAAGTCCCTCCGCACAGCAGCATACAGCAATCGTTTACTACTTACATAATCTTCTGTTCTCCCCTTTTCCCTTCCCAAGAGAATGACTTCGTATTTACCAACTTTGAACTCCATCTGCCAGACGCCTGTACATTCGCTGAAGATAGTACAACCCTCTGCATGCTGATAGTTTCCTCTGCACAATTTGTCTGATGGCAGTGATGATGTCAACGTGATCTCATGTTTTTAACTGGTGAGACATTGAAGCTATTTATTTATGTACTTAATTATGTTGGTACTATATTCTAGCATCATACTTGACCGGCAAAATGAAAGATATCCCACTTGTCTGTGTTGAACATCATCTCGCTCTTCACAGCGCAGTTTTGTATCCTATCGATGTCCCTCTTTAGCCTCCGACAGCCTTCCACTCTATCCACAACACCTGCAATTTTTTAAATCTCCGGAGTTACTAAACCAGCGCTCCACTTCCTCAACCAGATCATTTATAAAAATCACGAAGAGTAGTGGTACCAGAACAGATCGTTGAGGCACACCACTGGTAAACGACCTCAATGCAGAACACGACCGTCTACAACAACACTCAATCTTCAGTGAGTAAGCCGATTCTGGTTCCACATAGGAATGTCCCCTGGTATGATATGCCTCGTTACTTTCACAATAAGGCTTACATGAGGTACCTTATCAAATTCACTCCGCTGATGTTTGGAAAGACCTGCCTTGCAATTAGCGGGTCGTTAGAGGACAGGTATAACAGAGCAGCGGACTTATATTTTTGAACGTCATCATGAGGAAGAGACGAGAAACTTACCAAGAAGAGCCACAATGGCGAGGACAGGGTAGTAAACCACTTGCAATGTTATAAGCGCCAAGGTGATTCGAAAGTCCCACGTTAGCCCTTCGGAATTTTCAACAAGAGCATAATACGCCCAGAAAGCTTTCTTCTCAATTCCCCTAGCATTGCCCGGTGCATTTCGCAGATTATAATCCATTGCCGGGATAGTCCAGATTCCTGTTTCCGATCCAACCGCTGTCTTCCCTCTTTCTGCAGCCGCTGGTCTCTGATAGCGTAGAATGGCGGCTCTTACTGAAACTGTCGCTGTCACGGATACCGCACATATTAAGTGAGCAGGCAACCGGCAGCCACACCTCCGCGGTGACGTCGGCAATCCCCACGGACACTCCCTTAATGAGGTTGTACTGAAAGACAGGTGCAGTTAACCCTTTATTTGCGGACCGTCAGAGAAGCGATACAAATGCAGGTTGGAAAGCTATTTGAGAAATCCCGTAGCCGGCTGTCCAAGGATACGTGCCGTGCCGTGTCTTTAAAATCAAGAAACCTGTTCACACACAGCTAGATACTGATCTACACCCAGTCTAGAAGGGCGGGTTCACGCAGCAACTAAAAAAAAAAATATAATAAACTATAATGATGATATGAACAGATTGAAAATAACTATTTCATAGATTGTTCTTAAATATTATATTTGCATGGGTAGATTGAAAATCATATCGATATAGATAATTACAAAAATGATTTTCAGAAATATAGTTTGGACCAGCAGCCTCTCGGGTCTTCGGGTGATTTGGGAGGAGAGACTTCAATCAGCCCGTGTATAAAAGGCCACAGCGTGTCCTTACAGTGAAAAGCAGCTTTGTCCAGCGACCAGGCACCTTTTGAGTTGAACCGCAGGAAGAAAGCAGGGGAATATAGAGTAGCCGTCGGCAGAATGGACCGCTAATCAGGTGATCTTCAGGCTTCTGCTCGCCGAGGCGTCTGCTCCGGGAGAATTCAGGCAAAGTAGATAAAGAAAAGTAAAGCAGTTGGCTAACTCTTTTTTATTTTTCCGTTCTTTATAACTGATCAGATTGGATAACAGTGCTGCGAAGTAGAATAGTTCAATGCTCTGTCTGCCGGATCTGAGAAGGTAAAGAAAACCCCAGTAACGCTGACGACGACAGCTACGAGAAATCCGTTCAGCTGCATCTTCTGACAATCTGTGTTACAGAGATGAAGCTGAACCTGGATGACCTCCAGGTCATTCGGGATGCTGAAGCTGTGCTGGACATATAGAGAGGCAGTTACACCCAGGGAACAGGGCACAGGAGACTTTGTGACAGTTAGGGAGGAGAAACGGTTGAAGAGGCCAGGGAGGAGTTCCAACGTGGCCATCTCCCTCTCACTCAACATTTTGGATACTGTCGCCGAGTTTGTGGGTCGGGAGAATCACCTAACAGTGTTGAGTCACAGTGGTCCAGTCGCAGGCACTTAGTTTGCCTCTGTGACTCAGAAGGCAAGTGGGCGTTGAGCGGTGTCAGTGTTTTTGTGTGTGGGCGGGGCGGCATGGTGAAAGTCACGCTGTGGTGTTAGGATGTTCGTTAGTGGTACGGACAGTTGGTTTTGTCAGCGACAGCTTCAGCGATATCTCGGATCGAGTCCTCAGCATTCTTGACAGGGAGGGTGTACAGTTCGATAGCTTGGGCCTTTGAGTTACCAATGACGTTGGTACGATGAGCAACGAAACACAGCACTGCCGGTTCCGTGAGTTAAGAGCGAAGTTGAAAGGATTTGCTGCCCTTGTTATGTGTTTGTGTTGTCACAACTCGGAACAATTTCCAGATTAATAGGTTTCTAAATAGTTTCTTTTATATCCCAGTCGTCTGGAAATGTACGCTAACATTGCATTTGGCTTCCTCACCTTCCTGCAAGTTTCCCTGTATAGAATCCCCCCAAAAATCTCTGCTACTCTGTATTTTTTCAATCTTTTCCCCATTTACAAAATAGTCCAGGACTATACAGAGGGTATACAGATTACTACATGGCAAATGAGTTGTTTCTATACACCAGTCGTCTGGAAACTGATTGGAATATGTATTTGTCTCCTTCACTATTGACTTAATTTGCAGATTTTCCTGCGGCTCTGCAACGCTGATTTTCAATTCAATCGTTATTCTTATTTTCGAAATAGTCCACGTCTTTATTCCCTCTGCCGAAGTGTGAGACTAGGCAAGTCCCTACATTATATTCCTCTGATAATTATTTGCCTGTTCTCCAATATGTCCTATTCCTTTTTCAAGAACCCTGCTTTATTAACTCTACCTGCCCTTCCATTACCCTTCTCATGATCCGCAAACCCTGCAGCAACGCATTCAAAACTTCATCGGTATCACTGATGTACAACGGGATAAGAAGCGGTCCCAACACCGATGGCTGCGGAACTCACTGATAACCGCATCCAATCAGAAAAGAGCCAAAGCAGTAATGTTTATGGACATCTCCAAAAAGCCACAAAAATAAACACCACCAGGATAGTAAGACCTGAAAACACATACATAGACAGGGTGGGTTCTTGGTTTCACAGCTTCAGGGTTCCCTCTAAAACCACCATTTTCCTTGATTTAGCCCACACCGGTGGATCTAAAATCCGTATCAATAGATACCGGTCAAATCTGACCCGGAACAGACCCAAAGTAGAAGAATGTGTAGCTCATGTAGGAAAGAATATGTTTTTTCAAAAAAAAAAAAGATTTTGCGCCTTTTGGGTCACTTTAGGAAAAACTATCAAATTTCTGCTAAAAAAAAAGGCATTCAGTGTGTTTATACAGCTGTCAAATGTCCAAGCGGGTCATATTTGACCCGAACAGTACGTATCGGTTTAAAGAGTAATGTGAAAGAGTATGAAACGTTAATAGGGTGAATATTGTTTTCCAATTTTTATAGTTACGACTACTACAATCGCAGTCACTTGTAAAGAGGAGTAAAATTAGCCCTCCGTGTAAAATACTGATATAATTCTCAAGGGCGCTGCAAATATGCGCTCCTCTAAATATTCTGAAAGCTCCGAGCAATTGAGAAATGACCGTGTTGGGTTCGGGATTTATCAGCGGTGCGGTGAGTGATATTATCCACTCTCGTTCCAGAAGCTGATATTTGCGATCTCACGTTGCTCCTAAACCTGAATTAGGAAGCCTGATACCTGATTCACGTCCCTGGCTGAAGAAACAAGTAATGAAAGATTCAGCGAAATCCATCTGCGCCTTTGTCAGGACGGCACCCTCACTTCTTCAGTTCGCCAGGTGCCCATTGACTCTCCCCAATATAACCAGCAGCTAATCATGGACTCCGACGTTTCTCATGTCGCAAACACATTATTTGGGTAATTGACAATTGATTTATCGATGTGGAAACACAGTGAAACAGAGTGAAGATGTTATTCTGGTTTTTTTTTTTCTCTCTCTCTCTGTATTGCGGGTTAGCATGACAGATTAGAATGTTTTCTAATGATATTGAGTTCGCAGAAAATAAATCTAGATTGCATAGTACAATGTATATTTGTCGGTGTAATTATATATATACACACACACACACTCACTCACACACAGATACACACACACACACACACACACGCACAGAAACACACACACACACACACTCACTCTCACACACACAAACACACACACACACTCACTCACACACACACACACACACAACAGACACACACACACACACACACACACACACACACACACACACACACACACACACACACACACACACACATATTCACACACACACACATACACAAATACATTATCCTAAATCGCATATAAAGACTCCTTACCCAATTTTCAAACAGGATCACATTTTCAACCCATCTGCGCTTTTAACAAGCTCCTTCAACATCCACAGCTCCATCGTTTGGTGTCGCATCCAAACATGCTTATGAGTCATCCTCATTTTCATCCCCAAGTTAAACGTCAGAACATCTGCAATTCTTGTCACGTTCAGAATAGCTGCCCTCCACCAGCACAGTCTGCCCTCCACCAGCACCCTCTGCCCTCTATGGCCAGGACAAATTTGAATCCATGCTATTGAATGCAGCTCGGTCTTGTGGATCTGCCCACTGGAACGGGTCCGTCTCAGAAGTCCTACTTCCAGTTGTTTCTCAACGGTCGGGCTTTGGCTGGCGCAAAGCTTCACGGACCCAGCCACCCTTAAATTTACAATAACCAATTTACTTATTAAGATATAGTGTTCGTCTATTCGTCTCCTCTCTCTCTCTCTCTCTCTCTCTCTCTCTCTCTCTCTCTCTCTCTCTCTCTCTCTCTCTCTCCTCTCTCTCTCTCTCTCTCTCTCTCTCTCTCTCTCTCTCTCTCTCTCTCTCTCTCTCTCTCTCTCTCTCTCTCTCTCTCTCTCTCTTTGTAGGAATGGTACGATTTTTAAAGATATTGAGTTCTCAGAAAATAAATCTATTTTGCGTTCTCTACTGTTGCATAGAATATAATCAGATGATGAAACAGATTGAAACCAGTCTGCTCGTCAAGAAAAGCTGCCCCGAAATCTGCCAAACCAATTCGATAGCACGCATTTGTTATTCCAAGCAGGTTGTCAGCAGAACAGACTGCTCCAACCGAACTGCTAAATCAAATACATATAACATGCCAGTAAATGGAAGAGGCAGGGCATCATTGCACTCTGATAATCATTGTGCTTTTAATTTCGAACTTAGAACAGCATCACACACAAAATGGCGAAACTCATCAGGACAGGCAGCATCTCTTGACATGAATAAGCGCTCGATGTCGCGGGCTGAGAGCATTCATTCGGAGCTGACAGCAGCAATGTACGTTTTCTCTCTATTTAGTTCTAATCAGTTCCCTGCACGTCACCGCCATTTGCAACCAACTCATCCTAAGCAAAAACTGATAAAACAAAGTCCATACCTCTCACCGATTTAAGACCACAGGGACATAAAACCATCATATATAGGAACAGTATTAGCCAATTTGGTCCATCGTGTCTGCTCAAGCATGGCTGATCTTTTACTTCCCTTCCTCACTGCCAATCCCCGGTCTTCTCGACGTAACGTTTAATGCTGTGTCGAATCAACAACAAATAAATCTCTGCCTTAAATAAACCCTAGGATATGAATGTGCTAACAAGTTCCCAAATTCAGCACTCTCTGGCGAAAGAAAAGTCTACACTTCTCTATTTTAAAAGGACGCCTCTCTGTACTCAGACTTCGCCCTCACATCGATCTTGTGAATCTTCCTTTCCGCATGCACTCCGCCTTGGCTTTTCAGCATTCCGAATGTTGAAATGAGATCCCACCTCATCTATCTGAAACTCCAGCGAGCACAGACCCAGAGCACTCAAACAGTACTAATATGATAACCCGTCCATTCCTTGAATCATGCTCGTTAACCTCCCCTGGGACATCTGCGATGCCAGCAGGGTTTTTTGTTATATGATTATCCCAAAACTGTTCACAATCCTCACACTGAGGCTTCAGCACTGCTTGTAAAACTTCAGCATCGCATTACCGTTCCTGCATTCAAGACCTCTTGAAATGAATGTTCCCCTGCTTACCTCCGACACTACCTGCATGTTAACCCTTTAGGTGTTCTGTTCAGGGACTTCCGATTTCCCTTTGCACCGCAAATTGAGCGATTTTCAACACGATTAGCAAATATTCTGCACATTTATTTCCAGTACCAAAGCGCATGATCATGCATTTACCAACCGTGTATTTTCACTTGCCACTTTCTTGCCAATTCTCCTAGTCTGCCTGAGGTCCTCTGCAAACAACGCCTTTTCTCAACAGTACCTTCCTCCACACCAACACCTCGAACATCTACAAATTTGGAAACCATCTATTCCCTCATCTATGACATTGACACAGAGCAATAAAGGTGCATACACCGACACGTTCGGAAAACCACTGGTCACTGGCAGCCAACTCACCAACTTGAAAAGGATCCTTTTATTCCCATCCGCTAGCTCCTACCATTGTTCATGGACATTTGTTGTGATATCATGGGCTCTTAATTTGATAAGCAGCCTTATCTGTGGCACTTGTCAAAGGGCATTTGAAAGTGCAAATACACAACATCCTCGATACCCACTATATCTGAGATAGGTAAGCCCCCTTTGCCCTGATGAAATCTGTGCAGGACACTGAGAGAGACAGCCGAGGAACGTGCTCACTCTTTCCTCTCTTGTCCTGTGTTACCACATCCTTAATAATTGAATCCAACATCTTCCCCCCACCCCTGAAGTCAGGCTATCAGGTATATAACTCCCTTTCTAATATGTTCCTCCTTTCATGAAGTGTGACGTGGCATTTGCAATTTCTCTTCCTCTGGCACCATGAGAGAGTCCAATGATTTTAGAAATATCAATATTATTCCGTTCACTATCTTTACCGCTCATTCTTTAATAACCCTGAGATAGAGTTAGGACCATAGAACATTACAGAACAGAAACTGGGCTTTTGGCCGTTCCTGGCTATGCCGAACCATTTTGCTGCCTCGTCCCACTGATCTGCAACTGGACCATATCCTTCCATACACCTCCTATCCATGTACCTGTCCAAGAATTTCATAAATGTTAAAAGTGAACCCGCATTTACCAGGTCATCTGGCAGATCATTACAGACTCCCACCACTCTATGTGTGAAGAGGTAAACCCCCTCCAATTACACTTTTCGCCTTTCATCCTTAACCCATGTCCCCTTTTTTCACATTTCTAGCCTCAGTCGAAAAAAAAACTCAGGGGTGTTCATATGGTCCCGTGTGACTTATGTACCCTTAGGTCGTTCAGCTTTCTGAGCACCTTCTCTCTTGTGAGAATAACTGCACCCACTTCTGTTTCTTCACACACTACAGCATCAAACATCGTGCCAGTATCTTCCACAATTACGATTGAAACAATAGATTCAATTAGTTCATCTGCCATCTCGTTTTCCTCCGTTATATTTTCCCCCTGCCTCATTTTTCCAGCGGCCCTACATACACTCTTTCACATTTGATGTTTCTATTTTGAAAACGATGTCACCACCCACCTTCATATTCTTCATTAGCTTGCTTTTATATTTCATCTTTTCCTTTCGAATGATTATGTTAGGTGCTCTCTGTAGGTTTTCATAAGCTTTGCAATTCGCTGTTTTCCCAGCAGTTTTTGTTTTGTTATCTGCCTTCACTTTTGCTTTTACGTTTTGCCACGATCGTGCTAATATGTCATTTGAGAATCTATTTCTTTGTGGAATGCATGTGTTCTGCAGGTTCCTCTGTTTTATCTGAAACTTTCCGCATTTCCGCCCTGCAGACAATCCTGCAGCCAGTCCTGACAGCGATCCTGACAACGATCCTAACGACAAAACCGACAGCCTATCCATCAGTTTTTATTTGGCCAAGCCCTTGCTCACACACTGCAATTTATTTTACTCCACTGAAACTCCACTGCTGCGTTTGACTTTAATTTTCCCCTATCATATTTGAAATTAAACTCAACTATATTCTGATGACTGCTTCCCAAAAGTTCGTTTTCCTTAAGCTCCCGAATCATTCCTGATTAGTTTAATACCACACAATATCTGATCTACAATTCGGGGTAAGAACAAAAATATATGCAGATAACCCTACAAGTGGAGAGGCTGTACTTGATTTGGTATTGGAATATGAACCTGACCAGGTGTCAGGTCTCTTAGTGGGAGAGCATTTTGGAGACGGTGATCGTAATTCTATCTTCTTTGCAATAGCATTGCAGGGAGATAGGAACAGATATGTTAGTAAAGCGTTTAATAGGAGTAAGTCGAATTATAATAATTTGCTTCAATATACACTATGGAAATGCATCTTGGTGATAGTAGTGCTGACTTGAAACAGGCTGAAAGGACTGAGCATGTAGATATTAAGGAAGAGGATGTGCTGGAGCTCTTGGAAAGCATCAAGTTGGATACGTCTCCGGGACAGGACGGAATGTACTCCAGGCGACGGTGGGAGGGAAGGGAGGCGATTGTTGAGCCCCTGGCGATAATAATTACATCATTAATGGGGACGGGAGAGGTTCTGGAGGATGGCAGAGTTGTGGATGTTGTTCCTTTATTCATTAAATTGAGTAGAGATAGACCAGGAAACTATAGTCCAGTTATTCTTACCTCAGTGGTCGGTAAGATGACGGGGAAGATCCTGAGAGACAGGATTTATGAATATTTAGAGAGGTATAATGTGATTAAGAATAGTCAGCATGACATTGTCAGGGGCAGGTCATGCCTTACGAGTCTGATTTTTTTAAGAAGTGACTAAACAAATTGATGAAGGAAATGCATGCCTTATGAGAATTGGTTGAGTGAACTCGGCCTTTTCTCCTTGGTTCGACGGAGGAGGAGAGGTGACCAGTTAGAGGTGTATAAGGTGATGAGAGACAGTGATCACGTGGACAGTGTCACGTACCCTGTGACCGGGTTAAAGAACCAGCAGAAATGGAAAATTCTTTGGAGACTGGTATTTCGAAAACTAATAGTGTTTATCAGTAAACTACGAAATACCGTACTATGAATGCAAATATAACAAACAGGTAAGTAATGATATACTTTACATAAGTGTGGAAATAGGAAGTCCAATCTTCTTCAAGTCTAGGGGTAAATAAATCCAGACTTACGATGATATGTAAGAAAGGTCAGTTCAAAGCACCATGTTGCTGTTGTTGGTAAGAGAGAGAGAGAGGGATTTGCAATCCAAAGGCATATGTTGTGAGAAGGCAATTATGCCGATATTCCAAAACAACGATAATAGTAGATTTTATATCCGAAGTTGCTCCACTCCACACACGAATTATCACCGGAAGTGATCTTCAACTAATATCCTTTCAACACAAGTGGTACTACAACCAAATTCAGCTGCGGGTCATCTCAAAGTGGTGGCCATAGGATACTCAAACAGAATCCACGTATGGATTATCACCAAAAGTAGCTAATCACTGAGGTACTTGAATCTATCTTCCAGTGGTAAAACTACCAACCTAGACCAGGATTATCACACACAGGTAGATTCCGCACAAGGCTACCTCAAACACACAACTGTGATAGCCACCTATCCAGTTCCACGTCATAATAAATATCTCCAATAGTGATTTGACACAGGGGTGCTTGAACTACCACACTCAAACAAGGGTAACACACGTTGTAATCACAAAGTTTTCCCCCTCACCAGAGAGCCACCTACTGTGGATTAACTACGTGACAGTCACACCTTCGTATTCGAATGGAACTCAACTCACCCTTACGGGCTACAGAGGAGAGAGTCCAAACAGTGACATCTTTGTCACTAGGTTTCTTCTGTTTCAAAATTCTTCACCCCTCTTCTCTTCCTTTAAGGTCACCTAATGTGTCTACAAACAAAGGCAGTCGTTATGGGGGATTTCAACGTGCAGGTGAACTGGGAGAATCAGGTTGGTACTCGAACACAGGATAGGGAATTTGTAGAGAGCCTACGGGATGCATTTTTGGAACAGCTTGTACGAGAGCCGACCAAGGACAAGGCAATTCTGTATATAGTGTTGTGTACTGAACAGGATTTGATAAACGATCTTGAAGTAAAGGAGCCATTAGGAAGTAGGGACCATAATATGATAAGTTTTTATCTGCAATTTGAGAGGGGATAAGGGCAGATCGGAGGTGTCGGTGTTGCAGTTGAACAAAGTAGACTACGGAGCCATGAGGGAGGAGCTGGAGAAAGTTAAATGGACGGATATCCGAGCAGAACAGACAGTGGAACAGCAATGGCAGGTATTCTTGGGAATAATGCACAAGGTGCGAAATCATTTCACCCTGAGAAGGAAGGATTCAAAGGTGGGGGGGAAGGGGCCACCGTGGTTGACAAAGGAAGTCAGAGTTTGCATAACATTAACAAAAATAATTATGACAGAGCTAAGGTGAGTGGGAAGAGAGAGAATTGGGATTTTTTTTAGGAACAAAAGAACTTAACTAAAAAGGCAATACGGGGAGAAAAAATGAGGTAGCCAGGATATAAAGATGGAAAGCAAAATATTTTTTATAGGTATGTGAAGAGAAAGAAGATAGTTAAGAACAATGTTGGGCCCTTGAAGAATGAATTGGGTGAAATTGTTATGGGAAACAGAGAAATGGCAGAAGAATTTAAGAAGTACTTTTGATTGGTCATCACAGGGAAGACACAAGCAATCTCCCAGATGTATGGATGGGCGAAGGACATAGGGTAACAGAGGAAATGGAGCAGATTGTTATCAGGAAGGAAATCCTGATTTGTAGACTGATGGGACTGAAGGCTAACAGATCCCCATGGTCCAGATGGTCTGCATCTTAGAGTACTAAAGGAGATGGCCCAGGAAATTGCGGATGCATTGGTAATCATTTTTCAATGTTCGTTAGATTCAGCATCAGTTCCTGAGGATTGGAGAATGGCTAATGTTATCTATCCTTTTAAGAAAGGAGGGAGGGAGAATACAGAGAACTATCGTCCTGTCAGCCTAACATCAGTAGTGGGGAAGATGCTAGAGTCCATTCTTAAAATGAAATAGTGGCAAATCTAGATCGCAGTGATAAGTTTGGGACGAGCCAGCATGGATCTACCAAGGTCAAATCATGCTTGACTAATCTATTGGAGTTTTTCGAGGATGTAACCAGGAAGTTCGACAAGGGGAGATCCAGTGGATGGAGGGTACCTCGATTTTCAGAAGGCATTTGATAAGGTCCCACATAGGGGATTGGTGGGTAAAATGAGGGCTCATGGCATTGGGGGGAAGATATTGACATGCATAGTAAACTGGTTGGCAGATAAAAAGCAAAGGGTAGTGGTGAATGGGTGTTTCTCGGAATGGCAGGTGGTGACTAGTGGAGTGTCACAGGGCTCGGTATTTGTGACCACAGCTGTTTACGATTTACATCGACGATTTGGATGGAGGCATTGAGAATAACATCAGCAAGTTTGCTGATGATACGAAGCTGGGTGGCAGTGTGACATTTGATGAGGAATTTAGGAGAATTCAGGGTGACTTGGATAGGCTGGGTGAGTGGGCTGATCCTTGGCAGATAACGTTTACGGTGAATAAGTGTGAGGTTATCCACTTTGGGAGTAAGAACAGGAAGGCAGATTATTATCTAAATGGTGTAGAGTTAAATTAGGGAGAAATACAAAGAAATCTAGGAGTCCTTGTTCATCAGTCACTGAAAGTGAATGAGCAAGTGCAGCAGGCACTGAAGAAGGCTAATCGAATGTTGGTCTATATTACAAAGGGAATTGAGTACAAGAGCAAGGAAATCGTTTTGCATTTGTACAGGGCCCTGGTGAGACCACACTTGGAGTATTGTGTATAGTTTTAGTCTCCAGTGTTAAGGAAGGACATTCTGGTTGTAGAGGAAGTGCAGCATAGATTCACAAGGTTAATTCCTGGGATGTCCGGACTGTCTTACGCTGAGAGGTTAGAGAGACTGGGCTTGTACTCGCTGGAAGTAAGGAGAAAGTGATGGGATCTGATTTCAACATATAAGATTAATAAGGGATTGGACAAAATAGAGGCAGTAAATATGTTCCAGTTGCAGGGAGAGTCCAGTATCAGAGGGCATAGTTTAAGAATAAGGGGGTCGGTCATTTAGGACAGATTTAAGAAAAACCTCTTCTCCCAGAGAGTTGTGGGGGTGGGGAATGTACTGCCTCAGAAGGCAGAGTGGGTGCCAGTGCTCTGGATGCTTTCAAGAAGGAGCTAAATTGGTATCTTATGGATAGGAGAATCAAGGGATATGGGAACAAGGCAGGAACCGGTTATTGATTGTAGTTGATCAGCCATGATCTCAGAATGGCGGTGCAGTCTCGAAAGGCAGAATAGTCTTCGTCTGCACCTATTGTATACTGTCTTCTCTCCTTTGTCTAAAGGCGACCGTTCTGTAGTGGTGGAACTATCAACCAGCCAAGGGAGGGCACACGAATACTTGCCCACTGGTCGCAACTTTTCACACCTGTCTGTCACTGATCGATTTCCCGGGATCGATCCTCCAAAACCTCATCTGCGCGTGAGTGCACAAGGCTGGCGTGTCCCCTGGTGTGTCTGTCTGTGTACCAACAGACCTATTTTTTATCTGCACATGCTGGACACCGGCTGTCCATCAATCGGCACCTCCCTGCTGTTATTGCAGGAATCTTAACAAGCAGGCAAAAGTGTCCTTGGAGAAAAGGTAAACAATCAACCTAGGAAACATAAAATTAAATCTTCTCTCTCTCTCCTCTCTCTCTCTCATCTCTCTCTCTCTCTCTCTCTCTCTCTCTCTCTCTCTCTCTCTCTCTCTCTCTCTCTCTCTCTCTCTCTCTCTCTCTCTCTCTCTCTCTCGCTCCCTCTCTCTCCCTCTCTCTCTCTCTCTCTCTCTCTCTCTCTCTCTCTCTCTCTCTCCTCTCTCTCTCTCTCTCATCTCTCTCTCTCTCTCTCTCTCTCTCTCTCTGTAACAGCCTAACCAGTGTCGAAAAGCCAGTCTCATTCTCTCGACATTTTAAAATAATAGTCCATAATAGAAAATATGTGCCCTAGCACCCTAGGGGTACATAACCATAGTCAGAGTGTTTTCCCCAGAGCTATAATGGTTGCCACAAGAGGACACGGATTTCAGGTGCTGGGCAGTAGATACAGAGGAGATATCAAGGGTATTGTTCTTTACTCACTGAGTGGTGAATGCGTGAAATGCCCTGCCCGCGGATCCGATAGGGTACTTTAAGTGGCTTTCGGATAGGTACATGGAGCTTTGAAAAATAAAGGGTTATGCGTAGACCCAGTAATTGCTAAGGTAGCGACATGTGGACCGAAGGGCCTGCATTGTGCTGTATGTTTTCTATGCTTCTATGTTTTCCTTTTTGTTTTTGCAGATCGTATCAAACGGAGTGTATGAACGGTCATAGTCAGAGACTTACCTGTCGACGAGATATTCTCGTATATCTCTTATCGTTTGGCAGAAACAGAGACCGAACGGCCGTGTTACCTTGACAAAGTTAAGATCTCCATGCCCACATTTTCAACCCATCTGCACTTTGATCAACCTCCTTCAGCATCCACAACTCCATCACTCCAAAAATGCCAGACTACGAGGGACCCAGCAGAGTTGCGCGTCGACGTTTCGGAGAGGTTGCGTATCAAGCAGTATCTCAGTAGGAATATTACAATGCCAGATGCAGGAAAAAAGGTCCGATGTATCCAGACCAATTGGAACTGTTTATTCCAGAGCCATACCTCTGGTAGCATCTCACATTTCGTACCTACTCTCAGTAAATAAGTAGTCATCCGGTGCCTATAACTCAGCAATCACCTTCCCTCAGAGTATTCCCCCTCTTCGATGGACTGCCTACCCAGGCTGACGAGCTCCAACTACCCGAAACACCCAATGCACTCAATACAGTTCGACAGACTGGGCCTTCACTGCAGAAAGTGTTTAAGTATTTATTTTAATTCCCAGAGGGCATTGTGATGGCAGTTGCTGCTTCTGAAGGACGAACGACGATTGAAAGAGTGGTTTTACAAGTGCGAGATACTGAATTATTCTCGAGGTGAAAGACAGATTCCATAGAGCCCGGATCAAGAGGACAATTGCTGTCTGTCCGAGGTAACCAGTCTTCCCGAAACATTCAATGGCTGGAGCTCTTGGAACCAAAAGTACTCGCCAGAGGAAAGAGACGGAGTACATTGGGCGTACCTGAGCAAGCTTTCGGGCCGCACGGAATATGGGCAGGACACAGACAATCACTTGGTGGAACTGAAGCAGAGATTACAGGGAACTCCTGAAGAACTTAAACTGGAATGAGCACAGTGGGGGCAGATTGGGAACACTGCCCCGATCGAGGTCCAGCATGGAGTGGCGGAGAGCGTGAGCTAATCGGGGTCAATGGAATTGCACGTGCGACTGGCGAAATGGGATATTTTGCGGCTGTATGGGAGAAGCGTCACCGAGGTTTAATGCGGTCCAGACAATACCGAGTAAACTTTACCATGAAACGTAATGGCGATTTGACTGTCTCCTTCAGCTGCACCCTGAACCTGGCCTGGACTACGGCGTAAAGGGCCGTGTTGGTGCAGCAGCTCAGCAGTTGCAGTATGTAGCCCAGCTTCCGCAGAGAATACGGGGGTATCATTCCCAAGTAAATCTACAGGCTCTCCCAAAGGGAATACATCGTCAGCAGCGCCCACAGCAGGATGAAATTCCCCGACATCACCAGCAGCAACAAGAGGGATTGTCTGCGGTTCTTCATCTCCGGGTCAACGGGCGTCTCGCCATCGCGCGAACCAAGGAGTCTCCTCCGGGCTCGGCTGGCCACTAAGACGTGCCTGATGGTTAAACTGTTGAGCAGCAGAATGATGAAAAAGGGGAATATTGGGGTGAGGAAGAAATGAATTGCTAGAAACGTTGTCTCCAGAGACAGGGAAAAAAGAAAAGAACGACTACAGAGCACGGACGAAACTATTATCGAATATGACCCACCGAGCAAAAAGTACCAGAAAATGTTCTTTACGCAGCTCAGCACAGTCACTGTCCCCAGAACCAGAGCCGCCCCTCTCTCGGTGCAGTATTTTCGTTTCAGCTTCTGAAAACAAATGGCGACAAATCGATCAAAGGTGAAAGTGACGGTGAACCAGACAGAACAGTCCGTGGCAGCGTAGAACAGGACTGCGTGGATATTACACACTGGAACTCGGAACGACCAGATGAAAACCTCGGCCGGTATGTAAGTCATCGGAATCTTTCTCAATAGAAGATCGAAGAGGACGACCAATTGATCCGCTGCTACCATGGCAACCAGGTACCTTGTGACGCCTTTGGAGAGACCGCACTTTCCCCGTGACAGGATAACGATTGTCACCACGTTAACTGTGCGGAGGGAAATAAAGACCAGTAATACATACTTGGATGAAAACTGGAATGTACTCAGATCTTTCGCGCCAGAAGGAGTTTCAAATGTGAAGTGTTTAGAGCAGAATGAACTGATTAATCTAATGTATCACGGTGACAGAAATTCAACTCCCGTCAAACATGGGAGAACATGAGAACATAAGAACAATAGCAATTGGAGCAGGAATAGTCCGTCGTTTCGGTCTGGCACGCTCCGGCAATGAAGATGATCATGGCTGATCTGAACATGATCTCATCGCCGCATACCTGCCTTTTCCACAGAGACCTTAATTCTTCTACTATGCAAACAACAATGGCAACTTTTAAAAAATATATTTACTGAGCTGACCGCCAATGCTCCACTGTGCAGAGAATTCCACTGATTCACCTATCACTGGGAAAAACAGTTGTTCTTCATCTCCGTCCCAAGTTTACATCCCAGAATGTTCAGGCAAGTTCCCTCAGTTATCGTCTTACCTACCAGTATAAACAGCTTTCCTACCTCTATCATATCTATCCCTTCAATATTTTTTAAATGTTTCTATACGATCTTCTCTCAGTCTTCTGAATTGCCACGATTACGAACACAGGCGAGTCTATTTCTCCTCATAGTCGAACCACCTCATCTCTGCAATCAAATGGTGAACCGCCTACAACTCCACTTTATCCTTCCTCAAGTCAGGACACCAGAAAACTGCACAGTGCTCCAGACCCCGCCGCACCAGTATCTTGTGCAGATGCAGCACAACCTGCCTGCTCTTAATTTTCATTCCTCTGGCAACGAAGGCCAACATTCCATTTGTCTTCCTGATCGCCTGCTGCACCTGCAAGCCAACACCTTGTGATTCTAGCACAGGCAATCCCAAGTGCCTCCGCACAGCTGCAGACTGCAATCGTTTACCACTCAAATAATAATCTGTTCTTGCAATCGTCCTTCCCAAGTGGGTGACTTCGCATTTACCAAATCGGCCAGCTGCTAGTGCATTTGCTTAACCTATCAATATCCCCCTGCAGGTTCTCAGTTTCCTTAGCACTCTTTGTGACGGCGATAAAGCATGGCAGCGATGATGCCCAAGTGACCTCATGCCCTTCATCAGGTGAGACGTTGGAGCTATTTATGTATTTGTTTAATTCAGTGATGCAGCGCACTCCAACAGACTTCGACAACGCCGATTAATCCTGCCCTGACCCAAATGGACGCATCACTCTGGGGATAATAAAGAGGAGGCGTTCTGGTCACCTCAGTACTTGAAGGACGTGTAAGATTCACGGCGGCGCACATGAAATGTCTGAGAATGCTGACTGGATTGGAGAGCAATCCCTACGAGGAGGGTTTGTGTGCGCTCAGACTTGCGTCTCCTGCAGTGAAGCTGCTTGAGGGAACACTTGGTGGAAGTGTTTGTGAGGAGAACAGGCGGGGATAACGTTTACCTGACAGAGAGGGCACCAACGCTGGAAAGCGAAATTCCGCAAAGCATCGAAACACAGAAAACCTACAGCACAATACTGACCTTTCGGGCCGCAATACTGTACCGAACATGTCCTTCCCTTACAAATTACCTATGGTTACGCATAGCCTTCTACTTATCCGTTATCAAAGCTCCATGTATCAACACAGCAGTCTCCTCAAAAACCCTATCATGTCCGACTCCACCACTGCTACCGGGAGCCCATTCCTCGCTCTAATCACTTTCTGCTTAAGATACTCTCCCCTGACAGATCCTCTATGCCTACATCCAAGTACGTTAATACGGTGCCCACTCGTGCCAGTCATTTAAGTCCTGGAGAGAGCCTCTGACTATCCACACGATCAATGCCTCTCGTCATCTTACACACCTCTATCAGGTCAGCTCTCATCCACCGTCGATCCAAGGAGAAAAAACTGAGTTCACTCAGACTATTTTCATTCGACAAGATTCCACAGAGGAGATTCGTGTGCAAGCTTAATGCACACGGTACTGCGGGTATGGTATTGATGTGGATAGAGAATTGGTTGGCAGACAGGAAGCAAAGAGTGAGAGTAAACGGGACCTTTTCAGAATGGCAGGCAGTGACTAGTGGGGTACCGCAAGGCTCAGTCCTGCACCCCAGTTGTATACAATATATATTAATGTTTTTTAGAGGAGGGAATTAAATGCAGCATCTCCAAGTTTGCGGATGACTCGAAGCTCGGCGAGGGTGTCAGCTGTGAGGAGGATGCTAAGAGGTTGCAGGATGACGTGGATAGGTTAGGCGAGTGGGCAAATTCATGACAGATGCAACTTAAGGTGGATAAATGTGAGGTTATCCACCTTGGTTGCAAGAACAGGAAAACATATTATTAACCTGAATGGTGGCCGATTAGAAAAAGGGTTGGTGCAACGAGACCTGAGTATCATTGCACACCAGTCATTTAAGGTGGACATGCAGGTACAGCAGGCGGTGAAAAAGGCAAATGGTATATTGGCATTCATAGCAAAAGGATCTGAGTAAAGGAGCAGGAAGGTTCTACTGCAGTTCTACAAGGCCTTGGTGAACCGCACCTACAGTATTCAGTTCAGTTCTTGACCCCTAATCTGAGAAAAGACATTTTATGCCATAGAGGGAGTACAGAGAAGGTTCACCAGATTGAATCCTGGGATGGCAGGACTTTCATATGAAGAAAGACTGAATTGACTGGGCTTATATTCACTGGAATTTAGAAGATAGAGAGGGGATCCTATTGAAGCGTATACAATTCTAAAGGGATTGGACAGGCTAGATGCAGGAAGATTGTTTCCGATGTTGGGGAAGTCCAGAAAGAGAGGTCATAGTTTAAGGATAAAGGGGAAACCTTTTAGGACCGAGATGAGGAAAACTCCCTCACACAGAGAGTGGTGAATCAGTGGAATTCTCTGCCACTGTAAACAGTCGAGGCCGGTTCATTGGCTATATTTAAGAGGATGTTAGATATTGCCCTTGTGGCTGAAGGGATCAGGGGGTATGGAGAGAAAGCAGGTACAGGGTTCTGAGTTGGATGTTCAGCCATGATCATACTGAAAGGCGGTGCAGGCTCGAATAGCCGAATGGCCGACTCCTGCACCGATTTTCTATGTTTCTATGTACCCTTCATCCTTTGAGCGTTTGGAGTACCTTCTCTCCTGTAAGAACACTGTTGTTCCTTCATACACAGCAACGTCAGGCACACTGCTATTGTCTTCCACAGTGACGATTAAGTCAAATTCTCAGTTAGTTCATCTACTATCTTATTTCCCACCATTATTATTTTTCCTGCCTTATTTCCTAGCCGTCCTATATCCACTCTCATTTCTCCTTGATTCTTCTGTACATGAAAATGATTTCAGAACTCACCTTATACTGTTTACTAGCTTCATTTCATATTTCATCTTTTCACTTATAATGATCCTGTTAGTTACTCTCTGTTGGTTTTTAAAAGCTGTGCTTTCCCACTAGTTTTTTGCTTTCTTATATGCCTTCTCGTTTGATTTTACGTTTGCCAGGATTATAGTAATTTGTCATTTGAGTATTTATTTATTTTTAGAATGCATGTATCCTGCATGTTCTTCTGTTTTCACCAGAAACCCTCCGCATTTCTGTCCTGCAGACAATCCTGACAGCGACACATCCAAGTTTTATTTGGCCAAGTCTTTTCTCATACCATTTTAATTTTCTTTATTCCACTGAAATATAGCTGCGGCAGATTTCAATTTTCCGTATCATATTTCAAATTGAAATCAACTATATTGTGAACACTGCCTCCTAAAGTTTCGTATAACTTAAGCACCCTAATCATTTCCGAATCATTTCATAACACCCAATCCAGTATATCTGATCCCCAAGTCGTCTGAAGGACAAACTGCAAAAACAAACCAAACCAATCGAGCTGGATGTAGAATATTCCCGTGACTACCCTAACATCGACGTTCATGCACACATCGTTCGCGTTGAAATATGTGGACTGAATTCCTGCTACTGTTAGGAGGCCTGAACATTCATCCAATCTTTTTACACTTGCAGATTCTTAACACCACCCACGATAATTCTCACAGTTTAAGACTTTTTTTTTCTTAGAGAATGATGCCATTCTTTACCTGCAGAGCAATGCCAATCTAAAGACACTCCATTTCCTCCGATATAACGTGTAGTCTTGGACATTCAGATGCGAAATGCGACCAAACTTCAGCGACGAGTCAGTGATGGCCGCCACATCCTACAATCTGACAGTCTTCAACGGTGAGCAGGTTTGCCTGTGTTAATTGCGGTAAGGAAATATGTGTGTGAGGCCGGTTTTACGTGCCCGGTGTCAGATGTAGCATGCCCTAGAGTCTCCCAGCATCCCGGACGGCCATATCGCGACCCGGTGTGCCGAGGTGCAGCTCGATTACATTCGCATGTTCAAGGAAAGCGCTGAGGCGATAGAAAGGAGTTATAGACAGCTGGTCTCATCATGGCTACCGGAGACAGACAAGTGGGTCTTGGCCAGGAGAGTGAAGCTAAGTAGTCAGGTTCTGGAGAGTACCCCTATTGTGGTACCTCTTGTCAATAAGTACTCAAGCTTGAGTAGTGTTGGGAGGCGAGGGGGTGCAGCCTACCTGGGGGAAGCGGCTGTTGCCGTGTCTGTGGCATAGAGACCGGCCTGTGGCTCAGAATTTTAGGAAAAGGGAAGAGAAAGGCATCAGTGATAGGTGGCTCTAAAGTTAGCGGTTTAGCCAGGTTCTGTGGACGTAAGAAATAAACTTGGATGGTACTTTGCCCTTCAGTTGCCAGACTTCAGGATGATTCAGATCGTGTCCAAGATATCCTGCAGTGAGACGGAGAACAACCAGAGTTCGAGGTACATATTGATCCCAGTAACTTCGTTAGGAAAAGGGAAGTGGTCGTGAAAAAAGACTGCAGGGATCAAAGGAAGGAAGTCGAGAAGCAGGACGGCAAAGGTTGCAATCTCGGGATTACTAGCTGTACCACGCGGCAATGAGTATAGGAATAGAATGAGATGGAGACTGAATTCGTGGCTGAGGGATTGGAACAGGAGACAAAGGATACATATTTCTGTATCTTTGGGACTTCTCCTGGGACAGGTGTAACCTGTACAAAAAGGACGGTTTGCACTGGAACCCAGGGGGACAAATTCCACATTGGGCGTTTTGCTGAGGCTGCCGGAAAGAATTTCAACTGGAATTCTTGGCGGGTTAGAACTGAACTGAAGAGACTGTAGAAGCAGAGGTTTGCTCACAAATGGAGAAAGCCTGTCGACAGTCCGACGGGGAGGATAACCAGGTAATAGAGAAGGGACGCTCTCAGTCCAACGGTTTCAGATGTGTCCACTTTAACGCAAGGAGTATTGTGAACAAAGCGGATGAACTTAGAGCGTGGATCAGTATGGAGCAATGATGTGCTGACCATTACAGGGACTTGGATGGCTCAGGGACAGGGGGAGGGGCAAAAGAGGAGGGGGCATGGAACTGTTGATCAAAGAGAGTATCACGGCTGCAGAAAAGGTGGAGGTCATGGTGGAATTGTCTGCGGAGTCTCTGTGAGTGGAGGGTAGGAACAGATTGGGTCAATAACTGCACTGGCTACTTTTAAAGACCGCCCAATAGTAACAGGGATATCAAGGCGGAGATAGGGAAAGAAATCCAGGAAAGGGGTAATCATAGCAGAGCTGTCGTGACGGGGAACTTTAATTTCCCAAATATCGATTGCCTTCTCCCGTGAGCAAGGGATTTGTTAGGATGGAGATGGTCAGGTGTAGCATGTTTTTAATAAAATATGTAGATAAGCCTACAAGAGGGGAGACTGTACTGGATTTGGTATTGACAAATGAACCTGGTTTGGTGTCTGATATATCAGTGGGAGAGCATGTTGTGGATAGTGATCATAATTCTACCTCTTTTATAATAGCTTTGGAGGGACATAGGAACAGACAAGTTAGAAAATCATTTAATTGGAGTAAGAGGACTTGTGAGGCTGTAAATATGGAAATTTAAAGCTAAAATTGGGAACAGTCAAGGGCAGGACGTGTCTCACGTGCCTGATTGAATTTTTGAAGATGTGACTAAACGTATAGATGAAGGAAGTGCAGCAGATGCAGTGCAGATGGATTTCAGCAAGGCATTTAATAAGGTACATTATGCAAGGCTCATTGAGAAAGTTAGGAATGATGAAATCCAAGGGAACACATTACTTTGTGGATGCAGAACTGGCTTGCCCACAGAAGGCAGAGAGAGTTTGTAGCGGGCCATATTCTGCTTGCAGGCTGATAACCAGTTGTGTGCCTCAGTGTTCTGTTCTGGGACTCTTACTCTTTGTAATTTTTATAACTGACCTGGATAAGAGTGTGGAGCGATGGGTCGGTAAATTTGATGATGACATAGTGGTTTGAGTTGTTGTGGATATTGAGTATCAGAGATTACAGTGGGATATTGAGAGCATGCAAAACTGTCTAGAAAAGATCCAGTTCAACCAAGATAAGTGTGAAGGGTTCTTTTTGGTAGGTCAAATATTAAGGCAGAATATGTAACAATTATAAGACTCTTGGCAGTGTTGAGGTCGATTGTGTTTAAGAGCCAAGACGTAAAGTTGCAGCTATAGAGGATCCTAGTCAGACCGCACTCGGAGTACTCTGCACAGTTCTGTTCGTCCTACTATAGGAAGGATGTGGAAACCATAGAACGGGTTCAGAGCAGATTTACAACTATGCTGCCTGGATTGGGGAGCGTGCCTTACGAGAGCAGGTCTTTCCTCCTTGGAGCGACGGAGGATAGATGAAGCGAGGCATTGATCATTTGGATAGTCAGGGGCTTTATCCCACGATTGAAATGGCTATTGCGAGAGGACACAGCTTTAAGCTGCTGGAAGCAGGTACAGAGGATATGTCAGGTTACGTTTTTCACGTGGAGATTGGTGAGTGTGTGGAATGGGCAGCCTGTGAAGCTGGTGAAGGCGGATACGATAAGGTATTTTAAGAGACTCCTGGATTGGCTCCTGGAGCTGAAGAAAATAGAGGCCAATCGGTGACACCAGGTAATTATAATGGAAGTAGGTGCTCGGCGCAGCATTTTGGTCCGAAGTTCCTGTATTGTCTTGTAGATTTTCTAAGTTTCTATAATGCCTAACTGTTCTTTCTGCTTGTAAAATAAGTATATCCTTCCATTTTCCTTATCAGCACAAGTCTGTCTCGGCTTCTTTTAATTGCCACTTATACCTGTGCATCTACCACCACTCCAGGGAGTGCATCCCATGTACCCATTACTCCCTGTGTGAACGTCTTAAACTTTAGGGGCAACTTGAATCTACCGCATGAAAATTGCCCGGCATTTTGTAAATAAATGTTTGCTTTTGTGTCAACAGCCGGATTATTAAGCTGCCCGTTTGCAGACATCCGAGTCAGGTATATATATCACAAACCCCGGGAAGGACTCACTGTCGGAGATTAAGTATGCACTGTTCTTTATGCGTTGTGATTAAAATACGATTCCTGGGTAACTACATAAAATCTCTGCGTCACAATCTGCCACCTCCTGGCGGCATAGAAATCTACGCTTTTATTTCTGCAGTTCAGTGAATCAAACTGCAGAATTACTGAATTACCTGTCCACGAACAGGTGTTTCGATCAAGCTGAATATTCTTCTAATACCTCAGCATAAACCGTGTTTTGTTCTCTCCGGTTTCTACATCGTCATAAAAATGTGTCCTATGATCGTACTTCTTTATCATTCGTGACCGAACTGTCTTATTAGTATGACACAGTCATCACTTCCTCGGCCGCACTTCCAAGTGGACTTTTACCAGTGTCCCTCAACACCGACAACTCTATCACGTTTCTGTCCCCTGCAAGAGCTTTTATGAGTCACTCCTATTTTCATCCAAGTCAAACGCCAGCACACTCCCAACAAATGTCCCATGCAGAATGGTTGCCCTCCACCACTGCCCTCTGTACTCTGTTTGAAGCCATGCTATACAATACAACTTGGTCTCATGTCTCAGCCTACCTGAACCGGTCCTCTGGAAAATTTTACTTCCAGTCTAATCCCGACGGCAGGCGCAATGTTTCAGGGTCCGAGCTACCCTACTAAAGGGACAATTTGCAATGACCAATGAGCTTATCAACACTGTGGTGCTTGGTCTTTGGGAGGAATCAGGAGAACGCCGAGGACATCCAGGCGGTCAAATTTTACAGAGAGCGGCGCGGCTGGAAATGAGTAGAACTGCGGATAATCGACCGGAGAAGGACAAAGGCCAAGCTACGAGGGAATCAATAAATAAATAAATAAACATCATGTACCCTTCCCTCTGCAATCACGCTCCCCACATTATGAACAAAGAACAATACAGCACTGTGCAGACCATCCGACCCACAATGTTGTGCCAACCTTTAAACCCTGCCTCCCATATAACCCTCCACCTTAAATTCCTCCACATACCTGTCTAGTAGTCTCTTAAATTTCACTGGTGAATCTGCCTCCACCACTGACTCAGTCAGTGCATTTCACGCACCAATCACTCTCTGAGTAAAAACAAACATCCTCTCATATCCCGCTTGAACGTCCCTCCTCCTCCGTAAAGCCATGTCCTCTTGTTCTGAGCAGTGGTGCCCTGGGGAAGAGGCGCTGGCTGTCCTCTCTATCTATTCTTACTAATATCTTCTATACCTCTATCATGTCACCTCTCATATTCCTTCTCTCCAGAGAGTAATGCCCTAGCCCCTTTAATCTCTGATCATAATGCATACTCTCTAAACCAGGCAGCCTCTTCTGTACCCCTTAATGCTTCCACATCCATCCCAACCTTTGATCGTTGGCAGATTTGCCAACCCACACTTCTACCCCCACATCCAGTTCGCTAATAAAAATCACGAAAGTTGGAGGTCCCAGAACCTATCCTTCTGGGATAACACTAATTACAACTCTCCAATCTGAATGTACTCCATCCACCACGACCCTCTGCTTTCTGCAGGCAAGCCAATTCTGAATCCAACCTGCCAGACTTCCCTGGATAACATGCATGCTGAATTTCTGAATGAGCCAACCGTGTAGTACCTTGTCAAATGCCTTACTAAACTCCATGTAGATCACATCCCTGCCCTAGTCTCATCTATATGCCTGGTCACTTCTTCAAATAACCCTATCAGGCTTGTTAGACACGACCTGCCCTTTACAAACCATGCCGACTGTCCTTGATCAGACCATGATTCTCTAAATGCCCATAGCCTATCTCTAAGAATTTTTTTTCAACAGCTTTCCCGCCACAGACGTAAGGCTCACTGGTCTGTAATTACCTGGATTATCCCTACTACCTTTCTTTGAAGAAGGGGAAAACATTTGCCTCCCCCCAATCATCCGGTAACATTCCCGTGCACAACGAGGACATAGGAATCCTAGCCAGAGCTTCAGCAATCACTTTCCTCGCCTCGTGGAGCAGCCTGGGGAATATTCCGCCAGGACCCGCTGACTTATCCGTCCTAATGCATTTCAACAACTCCAACAACTCTTCTCCGTTAATAACAACATGCTCCAGAACATCAACCACCGTCATAACGTCCTCACCGTCATGGTTCCCCCTCAGTGGTGAATAACAGAAAGAAGTATTCATTGAGGACCTCTCTCTGTTCCACAACCTCTGGGCATGTCTTCCCACCTTTATCTCTAATCGGTTCTACCTTCACTCCTGTCAACCTTTTGTTCTTCACATAACTTAAGAATGCCTGGGGTTTTCCTTTATCCTTCTCCCCAAGGCCTAGTCATGCCACCTTCTTGCTATCCTCTGCCCCTTCATAAGCTTCTTTCCTGCTACCCTATATTCCTCAATAGACGCATCTGATCCTTGCTTCCTAAACCAATGTATCCTGCCTTGTTCCATCTGACAAGATTCTCCACCTCACTTGTCACGCATGGTTCCTTCACCCTACCGTGTACTATCTTCCTCACCGGGACAAATGTAACCATAACATCCTGCAAGAGATACGTAAACATCGACCACATGCCAACAGTACATTTCCCTTCAAAAACATCATCCCGATTCACACCCGCAAGTTCTAGCCTTATAGCCTCATAACTTGCGTTTCCCCAACTAAACATTTTCCAGACTTTTCTGATTCTATCAGTTTCCCTTAAAATTTTAAAGACTTGGGAGCGGTGGTCACTGTCCCTCAGGTGGTTACCCACTGAGAAATCTGTGACCTGACCCGGTTCGTTTCTGAATACTCGATCTCCTAGTCGGCCTGTCCAACATACTGTGACAGGAATCCGTCCTGGACACCCTTGAGAAAATCCGCCCCTTCTAAACCACAGGAATTAATCAGCAGCCAATGAATAGTAGGGAAGTTAAAGTCACCCATGTTAACAAACTTGATGTTTTTGCACCTTTTCCAAAATCTGCCTCCCAATCCGCTCCTCGGTAGCTCTGCTGCTACCAGGGGGCCTATAGAATACTCCCAATTGAGTAACTGCTCCCTTCCTGTTCCTGACTTCTACCGATACTGACTCAAAAGTGGATTCGGCTGCGTTACCTACCGTTTCTGTAGCTGTAATATTATCCCTGACCAGTAATGCCACCTTTCCTCCTCTATTCCCACCCTCTCTGTCTCCTTTCAACCAATTGAAATCCAAGAATATTGAAAATCCATTCATGCCCTGGTGCCAGCCAAGTCTCTGTAACTTGGCTGACATCATAAATCCAAGTATGTATCCAAGTTATCAGTTCATTAACTTTGCTCCTGGTGTTTATTGCATCGAAACACACTCACTTTAGCTCTTCTACATTACTAGCTTTACACCCTTTATTCTGTATCTTTTTTCCTCAAGGCCTCTTTATATGCTAGATCTGGCTTTAATCCGTGCAGTTTACATGCATCGCTCGCATGAACTTTATCATCCTCCACAGAATCTCCTATCTGTCCTCAATGTACACAGAGCATTTCGAAAGTTTGGTCCACCACTGCACAAAGTGCCCAAGAATTTTCTGAATTTCACAGAGGCTTTGCGATGGGGATTGTTGCTAGGGACGGACTATTGGAAGAGTCGTTTTAAGAGTGCGAGTTATTAAGCTGTTCTCGAGGTGGCAGAAACATCACCAAAGAATTCCGTTGCAAGTGGAGACTTGCAGTTTATTCATGGTAGCTCGTTTTCCTGAACGGTTCGAAGACAAGGGCTCTTGGAACGAATCGCACTTGCAGGAGGAAGAGATTGAACTACATCGGGCGTACCTGAGCAGCCATTCGGGCCGCACGGAATACCGGCAGGAGACAACAGTCGGATTGCGATGTTGATGTCAAGGCTGCGCATATAAACAACGGTAGAATTACCACTTGGTGGGACTGAGGGAGGCATTGCAGAGAAGCCGAGAAGAAAGTAAACTGGAAGGAGCAGAGTGCAACAAACTGGGACACATCCTGATCCTGCTGCTGCATGTACGGTTGGAGGGCAGGGGCTATTCAGGGTTCTCCACAGCCCCAATGGAACTGCAGATGCCACGGACTAAATGGTATATTTTGGGCAGTCACTCAGGATTAGTGCTCTCTTGACAACGCCGAGTGAGCTTTTTCACTGGATTGAAGAGAAATTTCACCGTCTCATTTATCTGCTGCCTGAACCTGGTCTGTGCCACGGCGTAAAGCGCCGTGTTGGTACAGCAGCTCAGAAGCTGAATCATGCAGCCCAAATCCAGCAGAGCTTTCGGTGGAATAGCGTTAATGTAAAAATCCACGCTCTCCCATACGGAATAAACTGTCAGCAGCGCCCACAGCAAAATGAAATTCCCCGACATCACCAGCAGTAACAGCAGGGATTGCCTTCGTCTCTTCATCTCCGGGTCGGCGGGCGTCTCGCCATCGCGCGAACCACGGAGTCTCCTCCGGGCTCGGCTGGCCACTAAGACGTGCCTAATGGTTAAAGTGTTTAACAGAAGAATCAAGAGAAGGGGGGAAATTGGGGTGAGGAGGAATTTAATAAGCAGAAATGTTGCCTACTGAGATCGGGAAAAACGAAAACAACTCAAACAAAGCACGGACGAAGTCATCATCGAATATGACCCATCGATCAAAAAGTACCAGAATATGTTCTTTACGCAGCTCAGCAGAGTCACTGCCCCAAGAACCAGAGCCGCCGCTCTCCCGGTGCAGTATTTTCGATCAAATCGATCAAAGGTGAACGTGAAGGTGAACCAGACAGAACAGTCCGTGGCGGTGTAGAACACGACGGCGTGGATATTACACACGGGAACACGAAGCGACCAGAACAAAACGTCTCATGGCATGTAACTCATCGGAATCTTGCTCAATACCAGATCGAAGAGAACGACAACTGATCCGCTGCTACCATGGCAACCAGGTACATTGTGACGCCTTTGGAGAGACCGCACTTTCCCCGCGACAGGATGACGATTGTCACCACGTTCGCTATGTGGAGGGAAATAAAGAGCATTACCACAGACATGGATGGAAGCTTTCTCTGAAAACAACTATTTTAATCGACAGCATTTCGCCGAGCAGAGATTGACCTGTAATCAATGTATGTACTGAGGAGATTTTCGGGAGCCATTATTGAATGGGTAGTGATTATAATGTACATGATTCAGTTCAGAATAAAGAGGGAAATCTCATTGATACCTACCGAATATTGAAAGTTGAATTGATAGAGGAGGTGGAGAGGATAGTTTCTGTAGTTGTGGAGTCTACAACTAGAGGTTGAGGGTTTACAATAGAAATGCATCTATTTAGAAAATTGTTCAGACCGAGGCTGGCGAATATGTTGAATTCCACGACACAGCCGGCTGTGGGAGTCAGTTCGTTGTAAACATTTGCAGCAGACAGTGATGTGCCCCTGATTCGTCGGAGAGTCAATGGATATGGAGAGTGGTAGCCAGAACGTGGTTGAGAGGGGTAATAAATCAACTATGAAGGAATGGCGGAGAAGCGTCGGTGCTCAAAGGACCGAATTCAACTCTCGATCCCTATGGGCTAAGCAGTGATATTAATGGATGGCTGCAATGTATTTGGTCTTTGGCGTCAGGAAATGGAGCTGAAAACGGGATGCGATAATGAACTGATTACTGATTAAGTGCCAAGTATCACGGCGACGGAAATTCAATTTCCTTCAACTGTAAACTCGAGAGAACTTTAGAGCAGAAGAACTGAAGAAATAGCAGCTGGCATACTCCAGCTGTTCGGACTGGCAAGCTCCGCCATTGAACTTGATCATGGTTGATGTGACCATGGACTCATCGCCATCTGCCTGTTTTTCCCAACAAAACCTACACCTACTACGCAAAAATCTTTCCAAAACTTTGCTAAAATATGTTTATTGAGGAAGCCTCCACTACTTCACTGGGCAGAGAATTCCACAGCTTCACGACAGTCTGGGAAAAGTAGATCCTCCTCATTTCCGTCCTAAGTTCACTCCTCATTTATTGTCTCACCCACCAGTGGAACGAACTTTCCTGTCCCTGTCTATCCCGTTCGCATTTTACATGTTGCGAAAGGATCGGCTCTGATTCCTCCGAATTCCAATGTGTACCGTCTCAGGCGGCCCAATCACTCCTCAAAGACTCGCCACCTCATGTCTAAAATCAATATGCGGAAGCGACTACAAGGCCAATGAAACACTCCTAAAGACAGGGAACTAGACCTACACTGTGTACTCCAGCTGCCGCCTCATCAGTACCTTTTGCAGATGCAGCATAACTCCCCCCAGCTCTTAAAATCACCCCTGTAGCAATGGAAGCCAATATCTCATTTGCCTTCTTGCTAGCCTGTTGTTGGTGCAAACCAACCTTTTGTGATTGAAGGACAAACACACTGAACTGCCTACACTCGGCAGCATACTGTAATCGTTTACCACTTAATAGCATTCTGTTCTTCCATTTATCGTTCCCAAGAAGATACCTTTGCCTTTAGCAAAATTGTGCCCCGTCCTCGCAGACGCTAATACTTTCGCTGAAACAATCGATGCCCGTCTGCAGACTCCCAGATTTCATTACGCTATTTGTGTAGACGGTAGATAATGGCAATAATGATAGCCAGGTGATCTCATTCACTTTAAAACTGGGGTGTCGATGTATCTATTTATTTATTTAGTTGTTTATTTATTTGTTTGTTTGTTTATTCATTAATTCCTTCCTTCCAGCGTTGCAGTCCTCTCCAACAAACTTCGAGAGAGCTTAATTATCATACGATGTCCCAAATGGACTGTGGAACAAAAAGCACCGGAAGCATGTGTACGCTTCACAGAGGGTGCTGATGTAATTTCCCAGAATACTGCCAAGATTAGAGGGTACGTTCTGTGAGGAGAGTTTGTGCGAGCTCGAAACTGTTTCTCTGGGACTGAAGCTGCATGGGAGGTCACTTACTGGCAGTGCTTGAGATGAGAAGAGACACAGATATCGTTTGCCTGACGGAGTAGTAACCGGAACGCTGAGAGCCCCAAAGCAGGAGAGGGAACGTCCGTAAATCACTCAGCCGGTGTTGCTGAAGACTTACCGGTTTGAGAGACCCGCCATAGAATTAACTGGTCGTTAGAAGACAGGTATGAAAGAGAAGCTGATTCATATTTCTCAACGTTAATCATGAGGAAGAGACGAGACACTTACCAGGGACAGCTACAATGGCGAGTAGAGGATAATAAACCAGTTGGACGGTCTCAGGCGCATGATAGATTCGAGTTTCCAGCGGATTTTTGAACAGATATAGAATGAACCATTGAAAATTCTTTACAGATGCAGCAGCGTTCAGCGATGCATTTTACAGATCCGTTGCTGGAATACTCCAGACTCCTGTTCCCGATCCAGCCTCTCTCGATCTGGAACCCGCTGGTCTCTGGTAGCGTGGACTAGCAGCCCTCACTGAAACTTCCGTTGAGAGGGAGACATATTCATAGAACAGTGAACCAGCAGCCACACCTCCGCGGTGACGTCGACAATCCCCACAGACTCTCACTTAATTAAATTCTATGGTGTAACGTGCAGTTAACCCTTTATTTGCAGACAATCAGAGAAGCAGAACAAACACAGATTGTAAATGTATCTCATAATCTCATCAGCCGCCTGTCCGCCGATGCGAGCTGCATCGGTAAGTGGACACAAAATTGAGAAATTTATTGACACAGAGTCAGGCACTGACATACAACTAATATGGAAAGGAAGGTAAAGGCAGCAAACAAACAATAAAATAAATAATAACAATGAAATGAACAGATTAAATTATAATTGAATATTTTTCTGAGTGGTCCGCCATTCCTTCTCACAGCGCAGTATTTGTTTTATGTGTATGTGAGGCCGAATTGCGAGCTCGACACTCAACCCGGCACGGCGTGAAAGCATTCCAGGGACCGGATCGACTGGTTTCCAAAGCGGCAACCTTCGGTTCGGAGTTCGGTTATGACGTCACTGCCCCACTAGCCGGCATGTGTAGATTGAACATAATATCGTTTGATAATTTCGCAATAATAGTCTTGAAACAGAGTTTTGCGCAGCGGCCAATTGGGACGTCGGGTGATTTGGGATGAGAGGACTTCAATCAGCAGTTGTATTAAGGCGACAGGGGGTCGTTACAGTGAGGAATATCTTTGACCAGCGACTAGGAGGCGTTTGCTGTTGATCAGCAAGAGGAAGGCAGGGTCAAATGCAATAGGCCACGTCTGAATGGACCGTCAAGCAGGTGATCTTCATGGATCCGCTCGCCGATGTGTCAGCTCAGGGAGGCTTCTGTCTAACGAGGCAAAGAAAAGTAAACCACTCCGTTCTTTTTTTTCTATTCTGATAGGAGACCAGAGGCTCATAAGCAGAATAGCTGAATGCCCTATTGCGGTAGCTGAGAAGGCATGGAGAACTCCAGTAACCCTGACGATTACAGCTGCGAGGGCTGCGTTCAGCTGCAGCTTCTGACAATCCGCGTTAAGCAGGTGGAGCGGGAAATGGAGAAACTCCAGAACATTCGGGAGTCTGAAGCGTTGATGGACAGGAAATATAGAGAGGGAGACACACCTAGGGCGCAGGGCACAGGAAACTGTGTGGCAGTCAGAAAGTGGAACTGTCCCTGTGGCCATCTCCTTCAACATTATGGATAGTGTAGTTGGGCCCAGGAGCGGGTGAATGCCTTGACAGTGTTCAGTCACGGTGATCGGGTCTCTGGCACTCAGTTTACCACTGTAACTGAGAAGGGAAGTGGGCGGTGGGTTGTATGATTACGGGTGATATGAGGTAAGGCAGGTTTTAGTGATAAGATATTCGTTAGTCAGTTTTGTGGGCAGGAGGTTCCATCGCCGGCAACGTCAGGGTTACCTCGGACCGAGTCCTCAGCATTCTCTACTGTGAGGCTGAACAGCTTGAAATTGTGGTCTACATAGGTACCAATGCCATGGGTACAAAGAGTGACGATGTACTGCACAGGCGGCTCGGGGAAGTAGGAGCTCATTGAAAGGACAGGATCTCCAGGGTTGTGATCTTTGGTTTGCTCACCGCTCCATGTGCCTGTAGCAGAGCGAGGAAGTGTATAAAGTTTAAATATTGGCAATCTATAAGCAGTCCTCTGAAAATAAATGGGAGACTGCATTACACATCCTCCCCACAGACTCAACAGATTTGCATAGAGACATACATTGAAAACCTATAGAACAATACTAGCCTTTCGGTCCACAAATGTGTGCCGAGCATATCCCGACGTTTGAAGTAACGAGGATTACGAAAGCCCTTTATATTAGTAAGCTCCATGTACCTATATAAAAGTCTCTTACAAGACCCTAACGCCTCCACCACCGTTGCCGGCAGCTCATTCCAAGCACTCAACACACTCTGAATAAAAAATATTACCCCTAATATCTCCTCTGTACCTAATCCCCAGCACCTTAAACAAACATGTGTGCTCTTGTGGCATTACTCTGACACTTTCTAAACACAACCCACAATGATCGCACAGCTTACGAGCCTCTGCAACATATTTCTAGTCAGCTGATGCCATTCTTTGCCCGCAGAGCCACGCTACCCACTCTGCAAGTCTTCCTATCCCTCCGATACAACGTGTAGCCTTGGACATTCAGTTCCGAAATGTGCCCAACTTTCAGCCTCTACTCAGCGATAGCCACCACATCCTACAAACAAACAACCTTTAACGGTGTCAGAGGTTGATGCTTTTTCTGCCTTCATTCGGACCAACAAGTCAGTGACATTCGGCTCTTTACGAGAGAGTGAAGTGATACCGCTCAGTTACAGGTGGGGAGTATGTGTGTGAACGACAGGAGAGGGAAGAAGAGGAGTAAACAGCCAGTGCAGAACACTCTGTGGTCGTTCACATCAACAACAGGTGTACCAACTTGGATATTGTTGGCGGGACTAAAGACCATGGGAATGCCGCAGCGGCCTGGTCTCCGGCACGGAGACCAACGCGGTAGCTCAGAATGGAAGGGAGAGAGGATGAGTTACAGGGGCTGAGCTGTTGGAGGAGCCGACGGGAGCTTCAGTGGAGACACCGAGATGGTGGAGAAAAAAGCCAGAATATGGCTCAATGATACTGACCCAATACAGAGTTGGGTTCTCAAAAAATGTCTCAACTCTTTTGTCACAATATCATCATACCCTACAATAATATCCTTCGACTCCTGATTTTGTCCTACCGTGTATCCGTTTCCGCGGTGAACTCCGATGTGAATTAATCCTCAAGGATTTTCCGAAATTCCTGTCTCCAGATAACCTATTTTCTTCCTAAAAAGGCCTGATATACTCTCGCTCCCTTTTTGCATACCTTCTCAGTATCCCTTGTTTCAACATTCGTGCTTTGTTTAATAACGCCGAATATCTGGCTCTATATCGGATGACTAAACACTAAACATCATTTATTTCCCCCTGTCCATCTCGACAATATTTTGAAACAATTAGCTTCTTGAAAATTGCCACGAGTTGCTCAATACTTAGCTTCATGCTCAGAAAAAAAAAACATGACGTTACTGAGATCAATATTATAAGATAAACATGTCATGTGTGGATTTAGACCCTGCGGCGATTCTTAATGAACGTTCCCCAGTTCCTGCGCAATGCATTCGCCAAATTGAGCGCTGTGCCGTGAATACCAGCCTGGTCATAACCATTTACGACCTTAATACTTGAGCAATTATGGGCACTGTTCCCAAAATGGTCCCTATCGAATTATTGATAATTTGGTCGGCATAACTGCATATATTTTATTTATACATACTTGGTAGCATAGGAAATTTAACAGTTGAAAACTAATGTTCTTTATGTAAGATAGCAATGGGGGCAAAGTACTGAGCTATGAACTTAAAGGTTTCTTTGCAGACGTGTTTGCTCTGGAAGGCGCTATCAGTGACTTAGAGTCCCGAGAGTGTCACCGACCGGGAATGAGTGTCATTGCTATTATAAATGAAAAAGTGCTCTGCAGCCACAAAGGGCATAAGTTGAGTAAATCTCCTGGGACAGATGGACTACATCCCTGTGTCCCAGAGAGGCTGCTGAAGAGAAAATTGATATATTGCTCATTTTCTTTAAATAATTGTTTGATTCTGGCAAGGCTTGGAGGACTGGAACATTATAAATGTGACTCCACTCTTTACGAAGGGTTGAAATTAAAAGATTGGAAATTTCAGGCCTCTTAGCTTGATCTAACTGGGAAACTGTTGGAGTACATCATTAAGGATGAGATTGCGAGTTACTGGGACACTAATGATAAAATAACAGAAAGTCAACAGTGTTTCCCTAAATGGAAATCTTGTCTGACAAGTCTGTTACAGTTCTTCGATGAAGAGACAAGCGAAGATGGTAGATAAAGGTGAGGCAGTGGATGTCATTTACTTGGATTTTCAGAAGGTGTTTGATAATGCGCCACAAATGCGGCTGCTGAACAAGGAAAAAAAAAAACTATGGAGTTAAAAGGAAAGATACTGGCATGGATAGAGGAATGACTGAGTCAGGATGCAAAGAGTGAGAATAAAATAACTTTCTTGCAGATGGCTGCCGATGACTAGAGGTGTTCCCCAAGGTCAGAATTGGGATATCTGCTTTTCACCTTCTTTGTTCGTGATTTGGGTAATGGAATTAATTGCTATGTGGCAAAGTTTGCAGAAGATGTGAAGATTGGTGGGGTGGGGTAGGTAGTTCGGACATGATAGGGTCGATGTGGAGAAAATGTTTCCTCTGGGGGAGGTGTCCATCACTGGAGGACACGACCTCACATGTGAAGCGCGACCGTTCAGAACAGTTGCCGTGGAGACAAACGCCGTGTGGATATATTCAGACTGGAAATTGATCGTATCCTGATCTACCGGGGCATCAAATGATACGTTGTGAAGGTAAATCTATGTGTTTGAGTAAGTTCTGGGATCAGCCATGATATAATGGCACAGAAGACTCCATAGCGCAATGGTGTATTTCTGCTCCTGTGTTTAATGGTTCACTGGACTATTTAAATATTTTATTCGCAATCATTATTTACTGCTGTTTTGCATTTCCCTTTGTATTAGTCCCAGTCTGACCACTCTGCGTGACTCCTTTACCTTTGGAACTTACTGAAATCCTTCTGCTTTTCTCTTGTCGGCAGGTCGATTGACGAACACAGCCTACAACACCAGTTTCCTGCCGCCAACCCCACTGTATTCCTCTTCCGATAGAACACATGGCCACGATTTCCTTCAGCGTCAACGGAGTCAAAGTAAATTTATTATCAAACTATGTTATATCACCAAATACTCCCTTGGGGTTACTTTTCTTGTTGGTATCCAGAGTACAAAAGCGAAATGCAACTGAAACATAGAAGTGCCATGCCAAAACTGAGACTATGCAAATAACCAATATGCTATAGATGACAAACTGAGCAAACAAGACAGAAATAAATTAATGAATAACGAATGAATGGATAGATAGAAAGGGAGATCAGCTAATAGATAAATAAAAAAAAACTATCTGCACATGAGTTGAAGAGTCCATGAAAATCTGTCCATAGCTTGTGGATTCATTTCAGATTTGAAGATAGTGAGGACATCCAGGCTGTTTCATGAGCCTGATAGATGCAGGGTGACAAATGTCAGTGAACTTGTTGTGTGGGAACTGCGAGCCCCTCCCCTCCGTCCCCACCGCAGCAGCGGGAAGTGTGTATGCCCTGATGGTGGAGGTCTTTGATGATCGATGATGCTTTCTTCCGTTAACGCTCTTTGTAGATGTGTTCAACGGTGGGGAGGACGGTCCCTTTCGATGCACTGGGTCCGAGTTGTTTCATGTTCCCTGCATTGGTCCACAGCAATCTTGAAGGAGTACTCTCCTTCATGGTATTCTCAACAGTCTATGCATGGAAGTATGACAAACCTTTACCTGCCATCCCAAATCTGCGCAACCTTCTCTTGAAATGGAGGTGTCGTCCTGTATCTTTGTAACGGCACTTTTACAGAATGTAAAGGAAGAAAGGGGGTCCACTTCCCGATAAAGGGAGAAACGATCATTGGATTCACAGAATGCGCGAGGGGTACCGACAGAGTACATTCATTCGGAATTTTCCAAGGAAGCGTATATGCGGCAACCAGGGGCTCAGTGTTTAGTATACAGATACGCTAAAACGTTTCGAATTCAAGGGGGAACAGGGTTTGGGCTTCCAACAAATGTTGGCCAGGCCGACCGAACCTCATGGAATTCATCCCATGGTTATTGAAGGCGGGATGATGGAATACTGATGGGTCCTTGATCGGCTTCCTCATGTTCCTTCCAGGTCTCGCTGCACTGGCCAGTGTTAATATTTTGTCTCTTTTTCAAAAGAGAAACGGTAAAAATTCCGGAAACATCGGATAAGTGAGGCTGACTTTCGTTATCTAGTCATTGGAGGCAAAAATAAATTGTATGTGCAGGATGTCCTGGAGTTAGCGAGAGCTAACATGTTTCTGTTCCGGACCGACTTGATTGGGGAATCTAAGAAGATGACGATAGAGATTTATGAGGGTAAGGCCCTGGATGCTGTCTACATGGTTTCAGTCAGGCGATTGACATTCACCAGCTAGCGTGTTTAATCCAGAATTTTAAGAGGCAGGGGATCGGCGGCGATTTGGCTGCTTGGACTCAGAATATACTTGCGAATTGACGGCAGAGAGAGATGACTGAAGACCGATCCGAGACGGAGATTTGTAATTCGTGATGCTCGGCAGTGATCTGTACTGGGATCCCTGCGGCTTGCCATGTATATAAATGACCTGGATGAAAATCTAGAAGAGTGGGCTCGTAAGATTAGAAATGATACCAAGGGTGCTAGGGGTTGTGGCCGCTGTTGAAGACTGGCAAAGATTACAGCGAGACAGAGATGTGTTGCGGATGTTAACAGCCACAGGATAGATCGAAATTAACCAGATAAATCTGAGATGCCGCACCGTGGTGTCAAGTAAATGTGAGGAAACAGTACACTGCTCGGGCAAGAACCATAACCGTGTTTCTGAGCAGAGCAATCTCGGGTTCCAAGTACATATATCCTTGAAAGTGGCTATGCAGTTCGACAGGGTGATAAAGAGGCTTTTCGAATGCCTGATTTTATCTGTCGAATCAAGGACCTCCAATCAACAAATCCTCACGATCAATGCCTGTGATCATCTTGTGCACCTCTGTGAGGACACCTCCCATTATCCCTCGAGCCAACGGGAAAAGGCCGAGTTCTCTCAAATTGGCATGCTCTTTAATCCAGGCAACATCCTTGTAAATCTCTTTTGCACACTTCTATGGTTTCCTCTTCATTCCTGTAGTGGGGCGACCAGAAATAAACACAGTACTCCAAATGGGGTCTGCCGAGGGTCCCATATATCTGCGAGATTACTTCTTGGCTCCGAAATTAAATTCCAAGGTTGTTGAAGGTCAATACACCGTGTGCCTTCTTAACCACGCAGTCAAACTGCGCAGCTGTGTTGAGCGTACTATGGCCTCGGACTCTGAGATATCCTCTGCTGCTCCACACGACCAAGACTCCGCCCATTAATACTGTGCCACCATATTTGACCTACCAAAAATTAATCACTTCGCATTTATCTGGGTTGAACTCCAACTGCAATTGCTCAGCCCAGTTTGCATCCCACCAATGTCCGGCTGTAACCTTTGACAGCCCTCCACATTATCCACAACAACCCCAACATTTGTGTCATTAGCAAATTTCTAAACCATCCATCCACTTACTCATCAAGGTCATTTTTTAAAAATGGCGAGGATTAAGGGCAGGTCAGATCTCCATGTCCTGACAGGATATTCCCTAGGACCTTGAGGGAAGTTGGTGTAGAAATTGCAGTGGCTCTGAGAGAAATATTTCAGAGGTCATTAGAGAACGGGATGGCGCCGGAGGATTGGCGTATTGCTCCTGTGGTTCCATTGTTTAAAAAGGGTTCTAAGTGTAAACCTTACAATTATAGTCCTGTCAGTTTGACGTCAGTGGAGGGGAAATTAAAGGAAAGTATTCTTGGAATTGGTGTATATAATTATCTGGATAGACAGGGTCTGATTAGGAATAGTCAGCATGGAATTGTGCGTGGAAGGTGAAGTTTGACAAATCTTATTCAATTTTTGAAGAGGTTACGGTGAAAGATGACGAGGGCAATGCAGTGTATACTGTCTATATGGACTTCAGTAAGGTCTTTGACAAGGTTCCGCACGTAAGGTTAGGTAGGAAGGTTCAATTGTTAGGTATTAATATTGAAGTAGTAAAATGGATTCAACAGTGGCTAGATGGGAGCTGACAGAAAATAGTGGTGGATAACTGTTCGTCATGTCGGAGGCCGGTGACTAGTGGTGTGCTTCAGGGATCTGAACTGGGTCCAATGTTGTTTGTCATATACATTAATGATCTGGAAGATGGGGTGGTAAATTGGATTAGTAAGTAAGCAGATGGTACTAAGGTAGGTGGCTTTGTGGATAATTAAATAGGTTCTCAAAGTTTGCGGAGAGATTTATGACATTTAGAAGAGTGGGCTTAACGAATGCAGATGGAGATTAATGCTGGTAAACGTGAGGTGCTACATTTTGGTAGGAATAATTCAAATTAGACATACATCGTAACTTGTAGGGTGTTGAAGAATGCAATAGAACAGAGTGATCTAGGAATAATAGTGCATAGTTCCCTGAAGATGGAATCTCAAGTGGATAGGATAGTGAAGAAAGCTTTTGGTATGCTGGACTTTATGAATCAGAGCATTGAGTACAGGAGTTGGGATGGAATGTTCAAATTGTATAAGGCAATGGTAAGGCCGAATTTGGAGTAATGTGTACAGTTCTGGACGCCGTATTATAGGAAAGGTATCAAAACAATAGAGATAGTAGTGAGAAGATTTACTAGAATGTTACCTGGGTTTCAGCACCTTAGTTACAGGGAAAGTCTGAACAAGTTAGGTCTTTATTCCTTGTAGCGTAGAAGGTTGAGAGAGGAATTGATAGAGGTATTTAAAATTATGAGGGGGGTAGATCGAGTTAACGTGCATAGGTTTTTTTTTTTCCTTTGAGAGTAGGGGAGATTCAAACAGGAATACATGGTTTGAGAGTTAAGGTGCAAAATATTAAGGGTAGCACGATGGAGAATTTCCCTTCTCAGAGAGGGTTAGCTGTGTGGAATGAGCTTCCAGTAGAAGTGGTAAAGGCAGGTTCGGTCTTGTCATTTTAATTAAACATTGATAGATATATTGACAGGAAAGTAATGCAGGGTTATGGGCAGAGTGCAGGCCCCTGGGAAGAGGTGAGTGTAAGCGTCGGCAGAGACTAGAAGGGTCGAGATGGCCTGTTTCCGTGCTGTAATTGTTATATGGTTATATGGTTAGATATCACTGCTCACCAACCACCATGCTAAGCAGTTGCAGGTGCAGGAAAACCCAGGTAAGTGAGAAGTGGTTCATTTTGGTAGATCAAATATGATGGCAGAATACAGTATTAATGGTAGGACTCTTGGCAGTGTGGAGCAGCAGAGGATATCAGAGTTCAAGGCCATAGTACGCTCAAAACAGCTGCGTAGTTTGACTCCGTGGTTAAGAAAGCGTACGTGGTATTGGCCTTCACCAAACGTGGAACTGAACTACGGAACAGAGAAATAATCTCACAGCTATATAGGACCCTCATCAGACCCCACTTGGAGTACTGTGTTTAATTCTGACAGCCTCACTACAGGGCGGATGCGGAAACCATAGAAAGGTTGCAATGGAGCATGTTGCCTGGATTGGAAAGCATGATTTATGAGTTCAGGCTGAGAGAACTGGGCCTTTTCCAATTGGTTCGAGGGATGATGGGAGGTGACCTCATAGCGGTGTATAAGATGATCACAGGCATTGATCGTGAGGATTGTCAGACGCTTTGCTCTCCAGGGCAGAAATGGCTGTCGCAAGAGGGCAGAGGTTTACGGTGCTTGGGAGTAGGTACAGAGGAGATGTCAAGAATATGCTTTTTACGCAGAAAGTGGTGAGATCGTGTATTAAGCTGCCGGTAACGGTGGTGGGGTCGGATATGATAGGGCCTTCTAATAGAATTTTGAATACTTACATGGAGCTTATAAAAATAGCGGGTTCTGAATAATCCTCGCCATTTCTCAGTTAGGGACATGTTCGGCACAACTTTGTATACTGTGGTACAGATACTTCCTATTTACTCTGTCTATGACTCTCATAACCTTATAAACCTCCGTTACATCTCCCCTCAACCTCCACCGCTGATATTAATTAATATTTAATTAATAGATAATTAAAATTATATAATTATATGTAATAATTATAATTATAGTTATATTATATATTCCCATTTTATTTGTTTATATATATATATATATATTATACATTCCCATTTATATATTCCCATTTAGTAAGTCTACTGAAATATGATATTAATAGTCAATTACTACAGAGAACATCTGATATGGACCCCTTGAAATTGAGTCCATACCTCATAGGTGCAGATCACTGTCGGGGTCAGTGAGGTTCTGTGAATTTCTCACCTCTGCTGCAAAAGCCGAATGTTTCGGTGTGTTAACTGTTTTGATGGCGGCGCCTGTAGATACCTCCAGATAGCAGCAGTGTGAAGAGAGCATAGCCTGGGTGGTGGGGATCCCTGATGATGGATTGGATTTTACTCTCTTGCTACTGCGTTCCCTGTAGATGTAGTTAATAATGAGGATGTTGTTATCCGTGAGGGACTGGGATGCATTTACTTAATGAAAAAACATATTTACAGCCTGTAAAGGAACTCATACACTTGTTGTATAGCCATGACCACAGTACGGCAGCCGATGTCGCTCCAGCTGCTTTAAATGACTCCCCACTGATCTTCTTGCTGGCGCTTAACCCTGTAAGCGGGATCAATGCTGCACCGGCGCGCACAAAGTCTCCCGCCCCGGCGTTCAGGGTCCCAAACCGGCCTTTCTGCTGAGGTGACACTTCATCTCCAGTCTGCCGGTTCCGCCTGTTGTATCCGGTGTTGCCAGTGCAGTGCGGCCTTCACCTCTTCGGTGAGATCCGATTGAATATCGGGGAACATTTCTGCGAGTCCTTCGGCACCGTCCTGAGCAAAAGTTAGAACTTTCCTCTCGTCTGCAAATCTACTCCATCTCGCATTCCCATTATGAGAGTTTATTCTTGAACTATTTATTATATTTACAGATAGAGCGCCGCACCGACAAAAATCGGGCAGTACGTTCTAACCCTAAACTAATCAGGGGACAATTTGCAATACCAGTTAAACTACCCGACAGCTCTTTGGACAGTGGAAGGGGAAAATGAGCACATTGAACGAGTCGGACGTCCAGAGTGTCCTTAGTGAGGACACCGGAAGTGGTCTCAGAACTCCGACTCTCACCGTTAGGTTAAATGCCCGACCAGGGTCTTTGCTGCTGGAATGATATTTGTATGGGAAGCTGCTCATATTCTACCTAATTTTCCTACCTGAAAATTGATTACCGCCGTCTACCTTTTCCAATTCCATCCGCTTTTCTGCTTCCTCTCCCGTCTCTTCTGCTCAGATCACTTACCCATCTTCTCCACCTGGTCAAACTCCTTCCTTGCTTTCGTACACATCAAGTGTTCACAAGTTCCCACCCCTTCGTTCCCTTTCCTCTTCCAACTATCACCACACAACCTTTTACGTAACCCCGCTCGCCCTTACATTGCTCATCAACTATTTTTACATTCCCCCTGTAAGTAGGTAATCTACCTCATCATCCCCTCAGCCGGCCACTTGTCATTTCCATTCCAGTAAAGGGCTGGCTAAAGTGTGAGTTGTTCATTCTCTTCATTGGAACATGACAGCACCAGAACATTCTTCTCGTCTCACAGTCGTGCTGATCTAGTTAAATTACTCATATATTCCCTGACTGATTTTCTCTGCTTCCATTGTGAGCCTGTCCTTCCATTTTCCTCATAGGCACATGTCTGTCTCAGCATCTCTTCAAGGCCAGTCCTCCTTGTGCCTCAATAGAATGAAGTGTTTCCCAGGCAACCACTATAGAGTTCATTTGAAATTACCGCCCTTAGGAACTTCATCAATTTGTGTATGTCTCAAAGGCAAATTTGTGACATCTGCAAGATTATTAGGCAACTCATTTGCATACATCCGAGTCATTTATGTCTATCACAAACCCCGTAACAACTCACTGTCGAACATCTCCTATCGACTGTTATTTCTCCGTTGTGATTAAAATGCGGTTCCTGTGGGAGCTAATCGGGGCCATTCACCGCCCCAATAGAACTGAACATGCAATTCATCGAAAAGGATATTTTGCGGCGGTTTGGTGGAGTGTCACCGAGGATTAACGCGGTCCTGACAACGCCGTGTGCACTTTGCCATGAGATTTATGGGCGATTTCACCGTCTCCTTCAGCTGCACCCTGAACCTGGCCTGGACCACGGCGTAAAGGGCCGTGTTGGTGCAGCAGCTCAGCAGTTGCAGCATGTAGCCCAGCTCCCGCAGAGAATTGGAGCTCAGCACGCCAATGTAAAAATACAGGCTATCCCATACGGAAAACACCGTCAGCAGCGCCCACAGCACGATGAAATTCCCCGACATCACCAGCAATAGCAGGAGGGATTGCCTGCGGTTCTTCATCTCCGGGTCGGAGGGCGCGCCGCCTTCGCGCGAACCACGGAGTCTCTTCCGTGCTCGGCTTGCCACTAAGATGTGCCTGATGGTTAAACTGTTGAGCAGGAGAATCAGGACAAATGGGAATATTGGAGTGAAGACAAAATGAATCAGTGTAAACGTTGCTTCCTGAGATTTGGAAAAACGAGAAGATCGCATACAGAGCACGGACGAAATTATCATCGAATATGACCCATCGAGCAAAAAGTACCAGAAAATGTTCTTTAGGCAGCTCAGCAGAGTCACTGTCCCCAGGACCAGAGCCGCCGCTCTCCCGGTGCAGTATTTCCGTTTCGCCTTTTGAAAACAAATGGCGACAAATCGATCAAAGGTGAAACTGACGGTGAACCAAACAGAACAGTCCGTGGCGGCGTAGAAGACGACGGCGTGGATATTACACACGGGAACGCGACGCGACCAGAAATGTAAGTCGACTGAAATATAACTCATCGGAATCTTGCTCAAAACCAGATCGAAGAGAACGACGAGCTGATCCGCTGCTACCATGGCAACCAGGTACCGTGTGACGCCTCTGGAGAGACCACACTTACCCCGCGACAGGATAACTATTGTTGCCATGTTCACTGGGAGGAGAGAGATAAAAACCATTAACTTACATTTAGATAGAAACATTCTCTGAAAAGTATTATTTTAATCGACAACACTTCCGAGAGCAGAGATGAATATGAAATTAATGTATCTTCTAAGGAGATTATCGGGTGCCATTACAAAATCGGAAGTGATTATAATGTACCCGCTGAAGTTGAGGACAATGAGGGGAATCTCGTTATAACCTGTCGAATATTGAAAGGCCGAGGTGTCGTGGATAGGGAGAGGTTGCTTCTGCAGCGGGGAAGTGTGTAGATTCGTCGCGGTGTCAATGATACAGGGAATGGGCGCCAGAATGTGATTGATAAGGATAATAAGTTATCTGTTATGAAATGGCGCTGAAGGATCCGTGCTGGAATTGCTGAATTCAGCTGCTGTCCCCTATGGGCTAAGCAGGGATATCAATGGGTGGCTTGAATGTACTCTGATCTTTGGTGACAGAAGAAGGAGTAGAGACCGGGAATTGTTAAGAGAATAATAAAATGATTAATACATCATGTATCACGGCGACGGAATTTCAACTCCGCTCACCTGGAAACACGAGATCATTTGAGAATACAAGAACATAGGCAAACTCAGCAGGAATAGTCCATCTGTTCAGATTGGCATGATTTGGCAAAGAAGATGATCATAGATGATCCAGAAACACATAAAACCTACCGCACAATACCGGCTCCTTCGGCTGCACAGTTGTGTCAAACATGTCCCTACTTGAGAAATTACTTGTTTTACCCATAGGCCTATATTTCTATTGGCTCCATGTACCGATTCAAAAGTCTATTAAAGGACCCTATCGTATCCGCCTCCACCACCGGTGCCTGCAGCCCATTCCGCGCACACACTACTCTGCGTAAAAAAAAAATATACCCCTGATATATCCTCTGTACCTGCCCTCAGCACCTTTAAGCTGGGTCCTCCTGTGGCAACGATGTCAGCCCATGGAAAAAGCTTCTGACTATCCACACGTTCAATGCCTCCCATCATCTTATAAACATCTATCAGGTCACTTCTCTTTCTCCGTCGCTCCAAGAAGAGAAGAACGAGTTCACTCAAACTGTTTTCGTAAGGCATGTTGCAAAATCCAGGGAACATCCTGGCAAATATCCGCTGCACCCTTTCTATCGATTTCACATTCTTCCTGCAGTGAGGCGACCACAACTGAGCACAGAACTCCAAGTCAGGTCTGAGCAGGGTCCAATACAGCTGCAGCATTTCCTCTCGGCTCCGAAATTCGATTCCATTATTATTGAAGGCCAATACACCGTATGCCTTCTGGGCCACAGATTTTGCGCAACAGATTTGTCAGTCTGCGCAATAGATTTTAGCGTCCTATGGACTCGGACCCCAAAATCCCTCTGATCCTCCATACTGCCAAGTCATGCCATTAATACTTTCTTCTACCATCATACTTTGAACTACTACACTTAGCTGGGTTGAACATATGACCCTTTATCGCGCAGTTTTGCGATTATCAATGTCTCGCTGTAACCTCTGAATGCCTTCCACGTTATCCACAACACCTCCAACCTCTGTGTTATCTGCAAAGTTATTAACCCATCCCTCCACTTCCTCTTCCTGGTCATTTATAAATTACATGAAGAGGAAGGGTCGCTGAACAGATCCTTGAGGTACACAACTGATCACTGACATGCACGCAGAATATGCCCGTCTACAAACAGACGTTTCCTACTCTGGGCAAGACAGTTCTGGATCCAAAAACCAATCTCCCCTTAAATCGCATGACTCCTTACTTCGTCAATAAGTCTTGCATGGAGTACCTTATCAAATGCCTTGCTGAAACTATACTACACTATAGTAGTGTAGTACACTACACGTACTATTCCATCTTCATCAATGTGTTTAGTCACATCCTAAAGATAATCAATCAAGCTTTTAAGGCACGAACTACCCTTGACAAAGCCATTCTGATTACTCCTAATCCTGTTCGACCTCTGTAAATGTTCATAAATTCTGCCTCACCGGATCTTCTCCTACTTACCAAACACTGAAGTGAGATTGACCATCGATTCATCGCCGCATACCTTCCTTATTCATCATAACCCTAATTATTGTACTGTGCAAAAAAAAACATGCCAGCCTATCTTAAATATATTTAGTAAGGTAGTCTTAACTGCTTCAGTGAGCAGACAATTCCACAGACTCACCACTCTCTGAGAGAAGAGCTTCCTCCTGATCACTGTCCTAAATTTACTCCCCAGAATCCTCCATCTTTAGTCTCACCTACATCCCTGCTCTTAAAATCAATCCCTCTGGCAACAAAGGGGAACATCCCATCTGCCTTCCTGATAGACTGATAGCAAGCTTTTATAATTCAGGCACATGTAGCCCAGTGGTAAACACTCGGCTTGCTCAGCTCGGTTCCGTCTAGGGGGAGCAGCCTTCGGCCCCGCCAGTCTGGGTATTCAGCTTGTGTAGATTTTGTGTGATGTCCCCACCACACGAAATAACAGACAGCACACTGTATGCGATTAAATGATTGCACTTTATATATCTTACTCGAACTATGTTCGAGTAGTTCGAACATACTACTAATATAAAATGAAAAGTAAACGTATCAAATTTCAATCACTTCGTGCACAATAGTTGGAGCTCAATCAAGGATGTCTTCGTGCCACCATTCGATCACCTCCGACTTTCACAACCCGCTATCTGGGACCAACAATGGTGTTTGACCAGACGCTCCACACGAATTTGTCCTCGTATCCTCTCCTCGCCGAAGACCCTGGACCTCGGACTCCCGCTCGGGGACCGTTCCGTCGCCCAGCTTACAACATCGTCCATCCTCTCTCTATCCCATCGCGCCTACTTCCCAAACCCCGCGAAACAATATCTTACAGACTCTCAAGAAAGAATAACGACTATCCCAATTGGTTAGCAAATGAATGCAATTCTCGTTGTCAGTAGTTGTAACCCGAACAGAGAAAACCGTTATCATAAAAGAGAAGCATTTTTTTAAATTTTTAACACAACGAAGAAGCCGTTATTCTAGCCTTAACTGTAAAATAAAAGAAGAAACATCTCATATACAGGCACTCCAAAATCCCTCCGCACAGCAGCATACTGCTAACATTGACCACTGAAATAATATACTGTTCTTCAATTAACCATTCCCAAGTGGATGACCCCGCATTTACCAACTTTGCACTCCATCTGCCAGACGCTGGTACATTCGCTGAACATGTTACTATCCCGCTGCACGCTGCTGTTTGCTCTGCACTCTTTGTGTCGGCGGCAGATCATCGCAGGTTAGATGCCCGCGTGAACTCATGCTTTTAAACTGGTGAGTCGTTGGAGCTATTTATTTATTTATTTCCCATAATGCTCTATTTTGCCACCTTATTTGAACTACTTAAAGAAACCTCATCACACCTGTCTGTGTAGAACTTCATCTGTCTCTTCATAGCGCAGTCCTGCGTCCTATTAATGTCCTTCTGTAGCATCTGACTCTTCTCCACACTATCCACAACACCACCGACCTGTTTTCATTATCAAATTTACGGACCCGTCGCTAAACATTCTCATCCAGGTCATTTATAAAACTCACGAAGCGTAGGGGTGCCAGAATAGATCCTTGATGCAAACCACTGGTCAAAGACCTCAATGCAGAATATACCGTCTAAAACAACACTTTGCTTTCTGTGGGCAAGCCATTTCTGCATGCACAAAGCAAAGGCCCCTTGGATCACATGCCTCCTTACTTTCACAAAAAGCCTTGCATGCTGTACCTTATCAAATACACTCAGCAGATGTTTGCTGAAGCCATATTATTTGGAAAGACCTGCCGTGCAATTAGCGTGTCGTTAGAGTAGAGCTATGTAAGAGAAGCGGGCATATTTTTCAACGTAAGTCATGAGGAAGGGACGCGGTACTTACCAGGAAGAGCTACAATGGCGAGTACAGGGTAATAAATCAGTTTGACTGCCATAAGCACAACAGTGATTCGAGAGTCCAACGTCAGCCATTCGTAATATTCAAAAAGATACTGAATATGCCCGAAAATATTCTTCGCAATTCCTGTAGCATTGTACGATGTAATTCTAAGATTAGGATCCATTGCTGGGATAGTCCAGATTTTCCTGTTCCCGATCCAACCTCGTCTTCTCTCTGTCTGCAACCGCTAGTCTCTGATAGCGCAGACTGGCGGCTCTCCCTAAAACTGTCGTCGTGTGGGATTTTGTACACATTAATAGACCAGGCAAGGAGCAGGCACACCTCCGCGGTGACGTCGACAATCCCCACGGGCACTCCCTTCATTAGCGTCTACAGAATTTCAGGTGCAGTTAACCCTTTATTTGCCGACCGAGAGTGAAGCAACATAAAAGCAGATTGGAAGTGTATCTATTCATCCAACAAGACGGCTGTCGACGGATGCGTGCAGTGTCGTAAATTGAAACAAAATTGTGAGAATTATTGCAATACAGCAGGACACTGATATACATGTAGTCTGCAATGGAAGTTACACGCAGCAAATAATAAAACAACAAACAATAGCGATGATATAAACAGATAAAAATAATTATTGCATATACAGTTCTTAAAAATTAGAGTTGCATGGGTAGTTTGAACATGATATCGAGTTGGATAATTCCAAAATAATGATTTTCAGAATAAGGAGTTTTGACCAGTGGCCTATCGGGTATTTGGATGATTTCGGAATCAGCACGAGAAAAAAAAGGCGACAGCGATTCCTTACGGTGAAAAGAAGCTATGCCCTCCGTCGTAGCAGCGTTTGTCGTTGATCTGTAAGACGGTGGCAGGGGCAAATTCAGTAGCCATCGTCTGAATGGACCGTTAAGCAGGTGATCTTCAGGATTCTGCACACGAGACGTCAGCTCAGGGAGACTTCAGCCAAAATAGGGAAAGGAAAGAAAAGTCCAAGAATAAGACTTCTTTTCTCCTTTTTTTATATCTGATCCGATAGGATAACAGAACAGCCGGGAAGGATATTTGAATGCTCCTGTTGCGGGATGTCGGAAGGCGTAGAGAACTCCAGTAACCCTGACGACGAACTGGAACTGGACGAAATCCACATCATTCGAGATGATGAAGTGGTGATAGACAGGCAGTTATGGGCAGGGTGAAGGACACAGAGGAGTGTGTGACAGTCATGAAAGAGCGTCTCCCTCAACTGTTTTGATACTGTTGCGGTGTTTGGTGGGGCGGGAGTATCACCTAAAAGTGTTCAGTCTCAGTGGTCGGGTCTCCGCCATTTAGTTTGCCTCTGTGACTCTGCGGGAATTGAGCGGTGTCTCTGTGCGTGAGGTGGGGAGGGCGACAGAGTGAAAGTCACGATATGACGATCGGATATTCGTGAGTGGTGCCGACAGGTGGTTCTGTCAGCGACAGCGTCAAGGATATCTCGGATAGAGTCTCCAGCATTATTACGTGGGAATGTGGACTGCTCGAAAGCGAGGTTAAAAGGCTGGACCTCCAGGATTTGCTGCCCGTCCTACGTGCTTGTGAGACTACAACTAGTAAGAATAATGCATCCAACTATGGCAGAATCAGCAGATAACTTCTGAAGATGGCAAGACTCTGTGCAGTAGTTGAAGTCCGAGCTGTAGATGATGAAGTGAAAGAGAGACAGGACAGTCCCCTGTGGAGCCCCAGCGCTGCTGACCACGCTGTCTGACACACAGTGTTGCAAGCGCACGTACTGTGGTCTTTTAGTCAGCTCATCAATAATCTATAACATCAGGGAAGCTTCCACCTGCATCACTGTCAGCTTCTCACCCAGCAGGGCACGGCGGATGGTGTTGAAAACAATGGAGAAGTCAAAAAACATGATCCTCACAGTGCTCGCCGGCTTGTCCATCTGGGCGTACCCACGAATCAGCAGGTAGACGATGGCATCCTCAACTGCTAGTCGGGGCTGGGAGGCGAACTGGAGGGGGTCCAGGTGTGGACTAACCATAGGCCGGAGCTGCTCTAGAACAAGTCTCTGCAGTGTCTTCATGATGTGAGAGATCAATGCCAAAGTTGGTTTGTGGGTGGTATTCGGCAACGATGAATATTGACGACTTTCTGACCGAAAGAGAAATGGCCAGTAATGTTACAGAGTGTAATTAAGAGCAAGGCGCAGCAAGTTTCTACAGCTTTAACTGCTGAGCAAGCGCTTGATTATGATATTGTGAAGCAGCATATACTGAAAGCGTATGAACTGGTTCAAGAAGTTTATAAAGAAAGATTAATAAATATGAAGAAATCGGTGGAAAAAATAAACTTACGTGGAATTTGCCTGTGATAAAGCTGCGTGCTTTGAGAATGGGATTCCACTGAAAATGTAAATGGGGACTATAATAAACGAAAAGAGTTGATATTAATTGAGAAATTTAAGAGGAATATCCCTGTTGAAGTAAGAACATACTTAAATGCGAGGTACAGTGCTGCATTTCAGCAGTCTGCTTAATTAGCAGATGAGGATGTTTTAATCCAAAAGATAAAATTTCAGCAGGATAGAACTTTAAAAGGAAAATTAACAAAGAGAGTCAAGTGTTACATACCCGGCGGGTATCTGGTGACTTCCTTATGACCATTACGTAATTGAGTACGTGGTGAGCTGATGTAATTGTCTTTTTATGGTGGGGTGATGTTATTTCCCGCCAGTCTGAGGTTACATGAAGTAATTCTCCCGGCAGTGAGAGGTCATGTGATAACCTGTTCCACCAGGTTTTAAAGGGGAAAGCCTTGCTCCTGTGCAGGTTAGTTCGTTGTTCAATTCTTCAGTTCACACGTAATGTTGTGTTTCCGTCTCAGGACGCAGTTTCGTTTCCATGAGGAGTTTTACTTTCTACTGTAATTTGTACCGGCAGTTTTTCAAATCACTGCCAGTCATGCTTAATGGATCTTCGATATTATTTTAAAGTTTATTTATTCGAGAGTAAAGATTTGACGACGTACGGGAAACCGATGTCCCGAGTAAAATTGGTGTCGTCGGCTGTAATACAGGATCGACCTTACTGAATCTACTTTCAAGGAATTAGTAATCTGCATCCGAGGTAATCCCTGCTATAAGAGCAGAATGGATTGGGGCAGTGTTATTCGCCCAGGAAAAGATCAGTTCCTTTAAGCCGTTTTTATTTCCTCCGTCGTAAATGCTTCGGGCAATACACATTTCTGCTTGGAACAGTAGTAACGTCAGGTCGTCGAGGAATTCGTTACTTCAAGAATGTCTCTCCTAATTGACTGTCTAAATGACCTGGAATTTTGTATTTATCTTTGTAAGACTGTGTTCGCATTTATCGCTTTAAGAACTGTTCGATTTGCCAAGCAGTTAACTTCCGGTTAAGTTGATCGTTTCATTTTTTTTCTCTTGAAAAAGGTTTAATAAATGGTTCTTTGCTCTATATTACTCAAAACATTCTGGAGGAACGCAGCAGGGCAGGTAGCATTTTTTGTGTATTGCTAGAATTTCCAGTATCTGCAGATGTCCTCGTCTATCCAGTATTCATTGTTGCCCCCATCGTAACAATTGGGGGCTCGTTCGTGATATGTTCAATATTATGCCTGAATGTTTGTTTACTTATCAGTCTGTTTTGGTAAAGGGAATTACCGGATTCCTTTGTTTGATAGGTTTGTGGATGGTATTCGGAAATAATAAATTTTGAGGACTTTCTGGCGTCGTCAGACCCGGAGATATAATCGAAGGTGAAAAAGAGTGATGTATCTCAGATTGTCAGCAGTTTCCAAATAAACGGTATTTCGACGGCGAGACCAAAGCCTGAAATTCAGAAGAATATCTCTGAGAACGAAATAGATTAGGGTGCTTTGATGTAGCTGTGTTAAATAGGCTCCCTGGTAGTAAAGCAGCGATCCAGTTAGACCTGTAACAGGTAGCGTTAGAACAGAAGCTGAGTTAAAACAGATATAACTGGAAGCTAATTCGGAGTTAATCGGCTCTGAACAGAAAATAAAAAGAGGCAATTCGAACGCGATTTCAGAATTAAGGACAGATAATCTGTCCTCTGGCTCTAGCAAAACTTCTGTCGTTAGTCAGGAAATTAAATTGGATCCTTCATTTAGTGAAACAGAAGTAGAGATACATTTTCAACGTTTTGAAACTTTTGCTCTGATTTCAGTGTGGCAGAAGGAGAAATGGCCAGTGTTGTTCCAGAGTGTAATTAAAGGCAAGACAAAACGAGTTTATATAGCTTGAACTGCTGAGCAAGCATTTGATTATGATATCATATATACTGAAATCTGTGAACTGGTTCCGAAAGCATAAATGTTTCTTTTTTTATAAAAAAAAAATCTGTCTCAGTTCTATATTCATTGTTGCCGTACCATAACAATTGGGGGCTCTCGGGATATATAGCGCCTTTGTGCTTAAATGCTTGCTTACTTAGCAGTCTGTTTTGGAAAAGGGAAATACCCAATTATTTTGTTTGATTGATTTCTTGGTGGTATTTGGCAGCAATGACTGTTGACAACTTTCTCGCATCAACAGCGTTATTAACGAAGGCGAAAAAGTGTGATGAAACTGAGATTGCAAGCAGGTTGGAAATTAAGGGTATTTTGATGGCTACAACAAAGCCTGTAATGCAGAGGAAAATCGCGGAACACTATTTAGATTAGGGTGTTTTTGATGCAGCTGTGTTAGGTTCCCTCTAAGTAAAGCAGTGATCCAGATACACCTGGAAAAAGTAGCGATAGAAAATCTTAGAATAGAAGCTGAGTTACAAAAGCAATTGGAGGCCAACTTGGAACTAAGACGGTCAGTAGCTGAAAATGTCTTGGTCCAGTCCGAAATCTGCATTCCGGTTCACGGTCTGGTCTGGTTCACACTGGAATCCGGGTCCTCCGGCTGACACTAGTTTGGGTTGGACTGAAACATAAGAACCTAATGCTCATCATGGAAGCTGGGAATATAAGTGGAACTGGGATTGAGTGTCGTTGGGGGGTCGTCAGTCTCCCCTTGGAGCAACCCACTGCTGAGTAATGGATTTGGATGTTCCATAGCCCGCCGATGTTACCAACCGCCGCGAGTCTTGGAACCACCCCAGACAGATCTCGCATTCTGTGCTTCGCCTCCGTCGGGTAGCCAAGACGTTTGCCCTTACCCTGCGGTTGTTTCTGTCCCTTCCTGTCCTTCGACTCTTTCGGGTAAGCTAGGACGTTTGCCGTTAAACTGCGATTGGTTCTGTCCATTACTGTTCCTTGCCTCCGTCGGGTACAGTACCGCGTCCTGTCCATGAGTCCCTCGTCCTGCCCAGGAGTCGTTTCCAAGAACCCAAACCTCAAGCCTCGAGCTCCAAGATCCCAAGACTCAAACCTGGAGTTTCAAGAACACACCCCGCAAGCCTGGAGCTCCAAGAACACAAGCCTCAATCCTCGACCTCCAGGAACCCAAATCTCAAACCTTGAGTTCCAAGTACCCAATCCTCAAACCTCGAGCTCCGGGAACCCTACCCTCAAGCCTCGAGCTCCAAGAACCCAAGCCTCAAGCCTCGAGCTCCAAGAACCCAAGCCTCAAGCCTCGAGCTCCTAGAGCCCAAGCCTCAAGCCTCGAGCTCCAAGAACCCAAGCCTCAAGCCTCGAGCTCCTAGAGCCCAGGCCTCTTGATGTTCGATGTCCGAGCACGAGTCAAGTCCCAGGTTCTGGATCCGTGTCCAGTCTCGTGCTCGGAGTCCACCCAAGGCTCATTGTTCCCAGTCCCTCGTCCTGCTCCTGCTTCCCTAACCTAGTCTGCGACCTGTCCCGTCCATTAGTTTTGTCCCGTCCTGTTCCTAGTACTTCAGTGTCTGTGTCCTGCATTCGGGTCCGTTCCCAATGCCATCTTATGACAGAACATTTAAAAAAGAGCGAATTTGAACATGCGTTTTCGCGAATCAACGGGTATGGTCAGCCCGCTGGTTATTAAGAAACGTTTGTGGTTCGTCATGACATTAAATTAGATGTTCCATTTTGTGAAACAGAGTAGAGAAATATATTCAACATATTGAAACTGTTGCTCGGATTTCAGAGTGGCCGAAGGAGAAATGCTCAGTGACGTTTCACAGTGTAATTAAAGGCAAGGCACAAAGTTTATACAGCTTTAGAAGATGAGCAAACACTTGATTCTGATATTGTGAAGCAGTATATAGTGAAACCTGTGAACAGGATCCGGAAGCATACAGAGAAAGATTCAGAAATTTGAAGAAATCCGTGGGGGGGGGGGGGTGGGAAAGGACATCGAATTTGCTGTGTCTTTTGAGAATGTAAATCGGGACTATAATAAGTTGATTTTAATGGAGGAATTTAAAAGGAACATCCCTTTTGAAGATGGGAAGTACTTAAATGAGAGGGACACTGCTAGGTTGCAGGAGTCTGCTAAATTAGCTGATGAGTATGTTTTAATCCTGTTACATACCCGGTCGCTGTCTTATAACAGTCTTCTTATCATGATGTAATTGAGTGTCGGGTGAGAATGTTGTCATGGTTTCGTGATAGTGGATTGATGAAATTCCCCGCCATTGTGATTTCAAGTGATTTAATTTTCCCGGCAGTGTCCATGTGATGCGTGTTCCAACAGATATAAAACGAAAGAGCCTTGCTGTGACGAAGGTCAGTTGGTAGTTTAATTGTTCAGTTACTGCGTTTTGCTGCGTATCGTCACATGATGCAATTCAGTTCTAAAGTGGTGTATTCCATTCTATCTTAAGTTTCAAAGGCTATTGCCGGCAGTTTCGCCACAACGCTGTCAGATTTAGTCCAGCCGGAGAGTGATGAATTCACCCATTTACGGAAAATCCGATTGATCGAGTAAAGGAGGTGTCGTCGGCGGTAATACAGGGTGGAACTTATTGATTCCTCGTTCAAAGTGAGAGTAACCTGCATCAGAGATAGGCCCTGGTATAAGGGCAGAAAGGTTTGAGACAGTGTCTTTCGCCAAGGAAAAAGTTCCTTTCAGCCGTTTTAATTTCTTTCGTCTTAAATCCTTCGGGCAAGGCATATTTCGGTTGCGATCAGCAGTAAACGACACGTCGTCGAGGAACTCGTAACTTCATCAAAGTCTCTCCTAATTGACAGTCCAGTATACTTGGACTTTGAAATTTATCGCTTTAAAACTGTGTTTGCATTGATCACTTTCAGAACTGTTCGAGTAAATTTGGTATCGTCGGCGGTCATCCAAGGTTGAACATATTGATTCCTCGTTCAAAGAGATAGTAACCTGCATTCGGGATAATCCCTGCTAAAAGAGCAGAAATGATGTGGGCAGTGTAATTCGCCAAGGAAAACTGTCATTCCTTTAAGGCGTTTTAATTTCCTTCATCGTAAATCCTTCGGATAAGGCATATTTCCGCTGGGAACAGCAGTAACTTCACGTCGTCGAGGAATTCGTTACTTCCGGAAAGTCTCTCTTAACTTACTATCTAAATTACCTGGACTTTTTATTTATCGTTTTAAGACTGTTCATTTTTATCGCGTTAAGAACGCGTTCACAATTATCACTTTCAAAATTTCAATATGGCGAGTTTCCGGATAGCAGTTACCTTCCGGGTAAGTTAGTCATTTATTTACTTTAATAGTTTTTGAACTGAGTTTAAATAAACGTTTCTTTCTTTATAAAAACATGTCTCAGTTCTGTATTCATTGTTGCCGTACCGTAGCAAATGGGGGCTCTCGGGACAGGTTCTGTCTTTGTGTTTGAATGCTTCTTTACGTAGCAGTCTGTTTTGGAAAAGGGAAATACCCGATTCTTCTCTTTGATTCTTCTCTTCTCTTTGATTGGTTTGTGGGTGGTAATTGGCAACAATGAATATTGACGACTTTCTCTCATCTCCAGAGTTATTACCGAAGGCAAAATTTGAAGAAACCCGTAGAACATCTTACGTGGAATTGCCTACGATAAAGATGTGTGTTTTGAGAGATGGGCTTTCTGTAAATATGTAAATAGCCAAGGAAAAAGTTCAGTTCCTTTAAGCTCGTTTAATTTCCTTCGTCGTAATTCCCTCGGGCAATGAATATTTCTTGTTGGATCATCAGTAAAGTTGCGTCGATACTTCGTTTTTTCAATGAAGGCTCTCCTAATTGACTGTCTAGATCACTTGGACTTTTACTTTTATCTTTTTAAGACTGTGTTTGCATTTATCCCTTTAAGACAGTGTTTGCATTTATTGCTTTAAGAACTGTTCGAGTTACCGTATAGCAGTTAACTTCCGGTTACGTTCGTCCTTTGCTTATTTTCCATTGTTGTTGAACTGAGTTTAAATAAGTGATTCTATGTTTATTCAAAAACCTGTCTTAGTTCTATATTAATTGCTGCCGTACCGTAACAACTGGGGGCTCACGGGATATGGTCTGTTTTATGTTTAAATGCTTGTTTACTTAGCAGTCCGTTTTGGACAAGTTGAATACCCGATTCTTTTGTTTGATTGGTTTGAGGGTGGTATTTGGCAACAATGAATATTGGCGAATTTCTCTCATTACCATAGTTATCAGCGAAGGCACAAAAGTGTGATGTCCCTGAGATTGGCAGCAGGTTGGAACTTACGGGTATTTCGACATTGACAACACAGCCTGTAATTCAGAGGAAAATTGCGGAGCACTATGTAGATTAGCATGCTTTGATGCAACTATGTTAGATAGGTTCACGGTAAGTCAAACAGCAGTCCAGTTAAACCTGGAATAGGTAGCGTAAATCCCAGTTAAAATAATTCTTAAACGAGAGGGACACTGCTGCCTTGCTAAATTAGCTGACGAGTATCCTTTAATCCTGTTACATTCCCCGTGGGTGTATTGTAACTCTCTTATGACAAGATTTAATTGAGTATCTCGTGAACATGATATTATGGTTTTCTGATGGTGGGGTGATATAATTACACGCCAATTTGGGGTCACATGATGTAATTTTCGCGGTAGAGGTCATGCGTTGGCCTGTTCCAACAGGTAGAAAACGGGAAAGTCTTGCTGTGACGCAGGTCAGTTCTTTGTTTAATACATTATTTACTTGGTTATGCTGCGTATTCGTCACAAAATGCAGTTTTGTTTTAAAGTGGAACTTTACTTTCCATCATCAGTTTAAAAGGTTATTACCGGCTGTTTCGTCACAACGCTGCCAACTTTAGTCCAGTCGGACAGTGAAAGTTTTGCGCAATTACAGAAAACCCGAAGGATTGTGTTAAGTTGGCGTCGCGGACGGTAGTACAGAGTAACCCTTATTGATTCATCCTTCAATGAGATAGTAACCTACATCCGAGATAATCCCTACTATTAGAGCAGAAAGGATTGGTGCAGTGTCATTCGCCAAGAAAATATCAAAGTTATTTCAAGCCGTTTTAATTTCCGTCATCGTAAATCTTTAGGGCAAGGCATTTTTTTCTAGGAACAAGAGTAACGTCGACGTTGAGAATTTTTTTACTTCAGGAGAGTCCTTCCTAATTGACTGCCTAATTCACTTTGACTTTTATATTTATTGCTTTAAAATTATGTTCGCATTTATGTCTTTAAAACTGTATTCGCATTTATCGTTTTTAGAACTGTTCGAGTTGCCGTACAGCATTTAACTTCCAGTTAAGTTATTCGTTTGATTACTTTTCGATTGTTGCTGAGCTGAGTTTAAGTAAATCTTTAGATATTTGTATAAAAATCTTTTCTATGTTCTATATCCATTATTGATATAGGGTCATAATTGTGAGCTCTTGTGGTATGTCCGTTTTTGTGCTTAAACGCTTGTTTACTTAGTAGTCTGTTTTGGCAAAGGTAAATACCCGATTCGTTTGATTGAATAGTTTGTGGGTGGTATTCGGTAACAATGAATATTGACGACTTTCTCGCATCACCAGAGTTTTCAGCGATGGCCAAAAATAGTGGTGCACCTGAGATTACTAGCAGGTTGCAACTTAAGGGTTTTTCGACGGCTACAGTGCTGCCATGTTTAGATTAGTCGGAGAGTGAAGAATTTACCGAATTGCGGAAAACCGGAAAGATCGAGTAAAGTTGGTGTCGTCGGCGGGAATACAAAGATGACCTTACTGATTCTTCGTTCAATGAGATGGTAACCTGGATCCGAAATAATCCCTGCTATAAGAACAGAATGGATTGGGGAAGTGTCATGCGCAAAGGAAAAAGTCAGGTACTTGAAGTAGTTTTAATTTCCTTCGTCGTAAATCATTCGGGCAAGGCGAGTTTCAGCTGGAATCATCACTTACTTCAGGAAAGTGTCTCCTAATTGACTACCTAAATCTCTTGGACGTTTACCTTTATCGTTTTAAGATTGTGTTCGCATTTATCACTTTAATAATTGTTCGAGTTGCCGAACAGAAGTTAACTTCCGTTTAAGTTAATCATTTGTTTACTTTCCACTTGATGTTGAGCTGACTGTAAGGAAATGTTTCGTTGTTTATAAAGTATAAAGACATGTCTCGGTTGTATACCCATTGTTGCCATAATGTAACAACAGGGGGCTCCCGGGATATATCTCGCTTTTGTGTTTAAACGCTTGTTTACTTAGCAGCCTATTTTGGAAAATGTAAATGCCTGATTGTTTTGTTTGACTGGTGTATGGGTGGAATTCGTAAACAAGGAATATTGACCACTTTCTCGAATCACCAGATTTTTTTTAGCGAAGGCGAAAAAGTGTTATGTATCTGAGATTGCTAGCAGCTTGCCACTTAAGGATATTCCGACGGTTGCAACAAAGCCAGTAATTCAGAGGAAAATCGTTGAACACAATATAGATTACGGTGTTTTTGTTGCAGCTGTGTTAGGTAGGTTCCTTGTAAGTCAAGCAGCGATCCAGTTACACCTGGAACAGGTAGCTTTAGAAAAGTTTTTGATAGAAGCTGAGTTAAAACAGAAACAACTGGAAGCGAACTCAGAGCTAAGTCGGTTGGAAGCTGAAAATAAAAAGAGTGAATTTGAACTTGCGATGGCGGAATTAAGGTCTGGTGATCGGTTCTCTGGTTGTAGAAAAACGTTTGTTGTTAGTCAGGGAATTAAAGTGGACCCTGCATTTCGTGAAACAGCAGCAGAGAAGTATTTTCAACATTTTGAAACTGTAGCTCTGATTTCAGAGTGGCCGAAAGAGAAGTGGCCAGTCAAGTTACAAAGTGTAAAACAGGCAAGACACAACGTGTTTATACAGCTTTAACTGTTGAGCAAGCATTTGATAATTATATTGTGAGGCAGCATATATAGAAATCAATTAATTGGTTCAGGAAGCAGAAATAAAATATTCAGAGATTTGAACAAATCCGTGAAAGAAAAAAACTTACGTGGAAATTGCCTACGGGAGAGCGGTGTGTGGGGAGAGATGGTATTTCACTAAAAATGTAAATGGATCTATAATAAATTGAAAGCGTTGATTTTAATGGAGGAATTTAAAAATAAAATCCCTGTTGAAATAAGGATTGTTAGATTATGGCAACAATTGGTACCGAACCGAGACGTTTTTTTCATATATAAACAACGAATCATTTCCTTAAACTCAGCTCAACAACAAGTGAAAAGTAAAGAAACGACTAACTTAAAATGAAGTTAACTACTGTACGGCAACTCTAACAGTTATTAAAGTGATAAATGCGAGGGGCACTGCTGTGTTGCAGGAGTCTGCTGAACTAGCTGACGAGTATGCATAAATCCTCTTACATCCCCGTGGGTGTCTTGTGACTGTCTTATGACAAGATTTGAATAAGTATCTGGTGAGCATGGTATTATTGTCTGGTTATGGTGGGGTGAAGTAATTACCCGCTAATGTGAGGACCGTGTAAACCTGGGGTCATCCGCGTTAATACAGAGTTGTCCTTATTGATTCCTCGTTCAATGAGATAGCAACCTACACCCGAGATAATCGCTGCGATAAGAGCAGAAAGGATTGCTTCAGTGTCATTCGCCAAGGTAAAAGGTCAGTTCTTTTAAGCCATTTTAATTTACTTCCTCGGAAATCGTTCGGGCAAGGCAAATTTCGACTGGGATCAACAGTAACACAACGTCGTCGATGAATTCGTTACTTCAGGGAAGTCTCTCCTCATTGACTGTCTAAAGCACCTTGACTTTTACATGTATCTTTTTCAGACTCAGCTCGCATTAATCGCTTTCAGATAGTTTTTGCATTTATCGCTTTAAGAACTGTTCGAGTTGCCGTATAACAGTTAACTTCCGGTTAAGGTAGTCGTTTGTTTACTTTTCCATTATTGTTGAGCTGAGTTTAAATATAGGTTTCTTGGTTTATAAAAACCTGTCTCAGTTCAATGTTCTATGCTGCAGTACCGTAACAATTGGGGGCTCTCGGGATTTTTTCAGATTTATGCTAAAATGCTTGTTCTCTTTGCAGTCAATTTTGGGAAAGGAAAATACCCGATTCTTTTGTTTGATTGGTTTGAGAGTGGTATTCAGCAGCCATGAATATTGACGACTCTCTCGCATCACCATAGTTATTAGTGAAGGCGAAATAGTGATGTGTCTCTGATTGCAAGCAGTTTGGAACTTAAGGATATTTCGATGACCACAACAAAGCCTGTAATTCAGAGGAAAATCGCGGAGTCTATATAGATTAGGGTGTTTATAATGCAGCTGTGTTCGATAGACTCCCTGTAAGTAAAGCAGCGAGCCAGTTACACCTAGAACAGGTAGCTTTAGAAATGTTTGGAATAGAAGCTGAGTTAAAACAGAAACAATTCGAAGCTAACTTGGAACGAAGTCGGTGAGAAACTGAGTATATAAAGAGGGAATTTGAACATCCGATGGCCGAATTAAGCTATTGTCATCAATCCTCAGTTTCTAGTAAAAATGTTTTTTCTTAGTCAGGAATTTAAATTAGTTCCTCCATTTAGTGAAACAGAGGTAGAGAAATAGTTTCAACATTTTGAATCTGTTCCTCTGATTTCATAGTGGCCTATGGAGATATGGCCAGAGATGTTGCAGATTATAAAAAAAGACAAGGCACGACGTGTTTATACAGCATTAACTGCTGGGTTTCCTCCCTTCAGAGTATTCTGGACCAGTTACGAGACATCCCGTACCCTGGCAAATTAGAGGCAGTACGCCATATGGGTATCTCTATCAGGCTCACAGAATCTTCTGACTTTTCTCCTGACTATGGAATCTATATCATGACGTGGTTATATGACCATAAGTCCATAGGTTATAGGAAAAGAATTAGGCCATTCGGCCGAGTTCCCACTGACTGCCTTCACCCCTTAACCTTCGACGCCCCGGCTAATCAAGAACCTGTCTATTTCTGCCTTAAATCTCGGACCAGGGCTGAGATGGCCTGTTTCCGTGCTGTAATCGTTATATGATTATATGGTTATAAATGCACCCAATAGTCATTGGGTCTCTTCACAACCGCTTGGGATAACAAATTCCACAGATTTAGCACTCTCTGCCTAACGAGATTTCACCGCATTTCTGTTCTAAATGGACATCCTTCAATCTTGCCCTCTTGATCTTCAATCCCCTGCCCCATATCTAATCTGTTCTGGCCTTTTAACATTTAAACTATTTCTATACGAACCCCCCTCATTTTCCTGAACTCCAGGGAATGCAGCTCATGAGCTGCCAACATTTCCTCATGCGGTAACCCTTTCATTCCTGGAATCATTCTTGTGAATCTTCTCTGAATCCTCTCCAATGTCATTGTATCCTGTCTGAAATAAGGAGCCCAAAACTGCAGACAATACTCCAAGTATGGTCTCATGAGTGCCTTATAGAGCCGCAACATTACATCACATAAGTAATTGTCTGCCCGTTTATTGCTTCTGCCAAAGGGCATGGCCATACACTTTCCAACATTGTATTCGACTTGTCACTTCTTCCCTAAACTATCTCAGTCTCTCTGCAGTCTGAGTGTCCTCAGCACGACACGCTCCTCCACCTATCGTTCTGTCATCGTCAATTTTAGCCACAGATCCATTAAGACAGTTTCCCAAATCACTGACAGATATGCAACTTAAAAAGCAGCTGTTCCAACGATGAGCCCTGTGGAACTGCACTGTTAACCGGCAGCCAGCCAGAGTTGGATTCCATTATTTCCACTCTCTGTTTTCTGACGAACAGCCAATACTCCAGATAGATTAATGTTATAATTCATGTAACGTTATCGTTTAGTTTCTGCCACCTCAATATCTTTAAAAACCTCTATTCTGGCTGGTTGGCCTGCAAAATACAGAGCGTGAGAGAGAGAGAGAGAGAGAGAGAGAGAGAGAGAGAGAGAGACAGACCGACAGACAGACAGAGACAGATAGACAGAGAGAGAGAGACAGACAGAGAGAGAGAGAGAGAGAGAGAGACAGAGAGACAGACAGACAGAGACAGATAGAGAGAGAGAGAGAGAGAGAGAGAGAGAGAGAGAGAGAGAGAGAGAGAGAGAGAGAGAGAGAGAGAGAGAGAGAGAGAGAGAGAGAGAGAGAGAGAGAGAGACGATAGTACCGATTGCCAGTGAGTCAGATAAAGTATCTACAACATGGTAAATAGCCAAGTCAATGATTAGCCGCTAATTAGGAAAGCACAGGAAGCTTTAAATATTGGTGAGACTCAAGAGGCTCCAATTTCTTTGTCCTTGTCAGGAACTAAAGAAGTAAGGCAACCGTTCTTGACAAAGGCGCAGCTGGACTTTGGTGTGATTTTCTTCCCTTAAACCAGGGACTTGATTCAGGGATTAGGATTCCTAATTGAGGTTTAGGAGCATTTGTGACATTGATGACATCAGGTGTTAGAACGGGAGTGGATAAGAACACTCACCGCCCCGCTGATAAAACCTGAACCAAACTCGCCCGTTTCTCAATAGTTCGGAGCTTTCGACATATTTAAAGGTGTTTAGTGTTGCAGATTTCTTGCAAATTATATAAATATTTTATCTGTAGGGCAAATATTTCAATGCGGCTTTGTCATGACTGTGATGATACTTGTTACAACTATTACTTTAGGGACAATATTAACCACGTTCATGTTTCATCCTCTTTAACTTTCCTCTTTTCATTCAGCATATGGTGGTGTTTTTTTACAAACATCGATTTCTGTCTGTTATCTGCGTTCCCAATGGCTGCATCTATTGAATAATTGTTGTTCTTTGTCTGAACTGTGTTTTATATTATCCGGACGGTTATTATGAATCGCCCTGTCTGTAATCACTGATCGGTCCTCATGTAATTTGTAGGAATCTGGCTCTTGTATTTACAGTAAGGTTTTGTGCCTTTTCTGTTTCTCAGCAGCTGGTAAAACTTCCTTCCTGGGCTTATTTACCCTGTCGATGTTCCACCGTCTTTGACTTTCCTCTTTTATTTCAGCCCACTTCAGCTTTTTTTTTCAGATATTGATGTCTAACTGTTATGTGTGCTCCAAATGATTATATCCATTAAATAATTTGTTTTTATAACTCTTTCAGCCTATAGTAAACTGCATACTCTCTGTACAGGCCTGGACTATTTTAACAATGGTGAGAAATTGAAAAAAAAAGCAGAGCTTGAGAACATTTTGGGAAGATTCCCTTCAGGAAGATATACAGAAAGTTGAGCAAGCGAAATGCAAGGTTTGCACCCATTTCCAGACAGCTGGGATGTAAAAGCAAATCTTTAGCAACCTTTTGTTCGGTATAGTCTTCCTGGTTCCGGCCTCACAAGCACGTGGCACGGGTTGGAAATCCTGAAAGTCCTGCCTTTTAACTTAGCTCTACTCCCGGAATTGGCATTGCAGTACTTCTTCCATCATCCTACTCATGTCACTGGTAACTCAATGGGCCACTTTTCCTGGCTGTTCACTCTCCCAGTTAATTATGCTGAGGACTCAACCCGAGACATCCCTGATGTTGTCGCGACAAAACCAGCTGTCCGCACCACGAACGAATACCGTATCACCACAATGTGACTTTCATGATGCTGCTCCCCGCCCACCCCACATACACGCAGACACCGCATCGCTCAACGCCCACTTCCTTTCTGAGCCACTGAGGCCAACTGACTGCTGGACACCCGACCATTGTGACTGAACACAGTTAGGTGATTCTCCCGACACCCAAACTCCGCGATGGTATCCAAAATGTTGTGGGAGATGACCACATGAGATCTCTGTCCTGAACCCTTCAGCCCTTTCTCCTTCCAGACTGTCACACATTCTCCTGTGCCCAGGGCCCTGGGTGTAACTTCTTCTCTATATTTCCTTTCTATCACTGAGCCTCCCGAATGATGTCGTCCATTTCAAGCTCATTCTCCTTAACGCAGATTGTTCGAAGCTGCAGCCTGAACGCAGCTTTCGCAGCTGTGCTCGTCAGCGCTGCTGGAGGTCTCCAAGCCTTCCCAGATCCCGCAAGAGGAGCACGTAACTATCCCGCTTGGCATCTCTGTTTTCCTAACTGATCAGATTTAAAGAAGGGAAGAAAAACAATCTTCACTAAGTACTTTCCTTTGTCTACTCTGACTGTAGCGTCCCTGAGCTGAAGCCTCGGCGAGAGGAAGCCCGAAGATCACCAGCTTGACGGTCCATTCAGAAGATGGCTGCTACATTTGACACTGCCTTCCTCTTGCAGATCAAGCGCGAACTACGCCTGGACGCTGGTCAAAGAATGTTTCACTGCAAGGGCGCGCTGTCGCTTTTTATACCCGTGCGGAGTGAAATTCTCCTTTCCCAAATCACGCGATGTCCAGTTTGGCCGCTGGTTCGAAGCTGCTTTCCCTGAAAATCATTATTTAAAATTATCTAATTTTATATTATTTTCAATACACCTATGCAACTGTATTTTTTAAGAACGGTATTTATGAAATAATTTTTAAAATCTGTTTATGTTAATATTCTGCTGATTTTATTTAATATTTGCTGCGTTAACTCTCTTTTCCAGACCTGTTGTATTTCAGTGTCTGACTGTGTGTTAATAGGTTTCTCAGTTTAGTGTCCATTTCCAGACACGACACGCATCCGTGGAAAGACACGACTGCTCGGATTATTAGACACACTTCCAATATGCGTTTGTACTGCTTCTCTGGCAGTTTACAAAGAAAGGGTTAACTGCACTTGTTATTTCGAAGAACTTAATGAAGGGAGTGTCCCTGGGGTCTGTCGCCGTCACCGCGGAGGTGTGGCTTCTAGTTACTTGTTCTATGAATATGTCTCTCTCACAATGTCAGTTTCAGTTGAGCCGCCAGTCTACGCTACCAGAGACCAGCGGGTTTCAGATAGAGAGAGGGGACAGAGGCTGCATCGGAAACAGGAATATGGAGTATTGAAATAATGGATCTGCAAAATGCATTACGGAATACTGCGGCATCTGTAAATAATATTTCCTCGATGTATCAGTAACTGATTAAAAATCATGAAGTTGCAGTTGCCGTTGGACTATGAACTTTATTATGCGCTTGAGTCCTTCAAACTGGTTTACTACCCTGTCCTCGCCATTGTAGCTGTCCCCGGTAAGTGTCTCGTCTCTTCCTCGTGAGTAAAGATGTGAAATGTTACTCAGCTTCTCCTTCATAACTGTCCTGTATCGACGCGCTAAATGCATGGCTGGTCTCTCAAACCGGGACAGCTTCAGCAACACTGGCTGAGTGCATTGCGGCGTTGTCTATGCCTTTTCGCCTCTCAAACACTTCCACCATGTGACCTCTCTTGCACCTTTATTCCAAGAGAAGCAAGTCTCAGCTCCCACAATCTCTCCCTGCAGGGAGTGGTCTCCAATCCGGGCAGCGTTCCGGCACATTTCATCTGCACTCTCAGTGAAGCATACACATGCTTCCGGCGCTGAGGTGAACAGAATTTCTGGTCGTTATGTTCCACAGTCCAGTTGGGACCTGGTAGGATTAATCAGGCTTTCTCGAAGTTTGTTGGAGCAGACAGCTTCGCTGGAATAGACAGGTAGATAGATAGATAGATAGATAGATAGACAATAGACAATAGACAATAGGGGCAGAAGTAGACCATTCGGCCCCTCGAGTCTGCACCGCCATTCTGAGATCATGGCAGATCATTCCCTATCAATAGCCAGTCCCTGTCTTGTCCCCATATCCCTTGATTCCCCTATCCATCAGATATCTATCTAGGTCCTTCTTGAAAGCATCCAGAGAATTGGCCTCCACCGTCTTCCGAGGCAGTGCATTCCACACCTCCACAACTCTCTGGGAGAAGAAGCTCTTCCTCAACACTGTTTTAAATAACTGACCTCTTATTCTCAATCCATGCCCCCTGGTACTGGACTCTCCCAACATCTGGAACATATTTCTTGCCTCAATCCTATCAAATCCTTTAATTATCTTAAACGTTTCAATCAGATCCCCTCTCAATCTCCTCAATTCCAGTGTGGACAAGCCCAATCTCTCCAATCTCTCTGCGTAAGACAGCCCTGCCATCCCAGGAATCAACCTAGTGAATCTACGCTGCACTTCCTCAATTGCCAGAATGTCCTTCCTTAAACCTGGAGACCAAAACTGTACACAGTATTCCAGGTGTGGTCTCACCAGGGCCCTGTACAAATGCAAAAGGACATCCTTGCTCTTGCACTCAATTCCCCTTGTAACAAAGGCCAACATTCCATTTGCCCTCTTCACTGCCTGTTGCACTTGCTCATTCACCTTCATTGACTGGTGAACTAGGACTCCACTGCCACCCAGTTTAGTATCGTCAGCAAACTTGCTGATATAGTTTTCAATTTCCTCATCTAAATCGTTGACAATAATTCTAAAGAGCTGTATTCGCAATACAGAGCCCTGTGGTACCCCACTAGTCACTCACGCCAGTCCGAGAAACACCCATTCACTGCTACCCTTTGCTTTCTATCTGCCTACCAGATTTCTATCCATGTTGAAACCCTGCCCCCAATGCCATGAGCTCTGATTTTACTCAGCAATCTCCTATGTGGCACCTTATCGAATGCCTTCTGAAAATCTAGGTACACAACATCCACTGGCTTACCCTCGTCTAACATCCTTGTTACACCCTCAAAAAACTCCAACAGATTAGTCAAGCATGACTTGCACTTGGCTGGCACCATGCTGGCTCGGCCTAATCCTATTTCTGCCATCAAGATGTGCCACTATTTCGTCCTTAATAATGGACGCAAGCATCTTCCCCACGACTGACGTTAGGCTAACAGGGCGATAGTTCTCCGTTTTCTCCTTCCCTCCCTTCTTGAAAAGTGGGATAACATTAGCCACTCTCTAATCTTCAGTAACCGATCCTGAATCTAAGGAACATTGGAAAATGATTACCAATGCATCCGCAATTTCCTGAACCACCTCTTTTAGAACCCTCGGATGCAGACCATCTGGACCCGGGGATTTATTAGCTTTCAGTCCTACCAGTCTACTCATCACAGTTTCTTTCCTAATGTCCATATGTCTCAATTCCTCTGATATCTTATGACCCTGGCCCATCCATACATCTGGGAGATTGCTTGTGTCCTCCCTGGTGAAGACAGATCTAAAGTACGCATTAAATTCTGTTGCCATTTCCCTGTTTCCCATAACAATTTCTCCCAATTCATTCTTCAAGGGGCCAACATTGTTCTTAACTATCTTCTTTCTCTCCACATAGCTAAAAATCTTTTGCTATCCCTTTTTATATTCCTGGCTAGACTGAGCTCATACCTGATTTTTTTCTCTCCGTATTGCTTTTTTAGTTAAGATCCGCTGTTCCTTAAAACTTTCCCAGTCATTTGTAATCCCACTTATCTTAGCCCTGTCATACTTCTTTTTCTTTAATGCTATACATTCCTTTGTTGACTTCCTTTGTCAACCACTGTGGCCCCTTCCCCCTCTTTGAATCCTTCCTTCTCATTGGAATGAACTGCTTTTGTATCTTTTGTATTATGCCCAAGAATATCTGCCACTGCTGATCCACTGTCTTTCCTGCCAGGGCATCCGCCCATTTAACTTTGGCCAGCTCTTCCCTCATGGCTCCGTAGTCTCCTTAATTTAATTGCAACACTGACACCTCTGATCTGCCCTTATCCCTGTCAAATTCTAAAAACTTATCATGTTATGATCACTACTTGCTAATGGCACCTTTACTTCACTTATCAATTCCTGTTCATTACACATCACCAAGCCCAAAATAGCCTCGTTCCTGGTTGGCTCAAGCACAAGCTGTTCCAAAAATGCATCCCTTAGACACTCCACAAACTCCCTATCCTGGGGTCCAGCACCTACCTGATTCTCCCAGTTCACCTGCATGTTGAAATCTCCCATAATGACTGCATTACTTTTAGCATATGCCAATGTTAACTCCCTAATCAACTTGTACCCAATATCCACGCTACTGTTTGGGGGCCTGTACACAACACCCATTAGGGTCTTTTTACCCTTACTGTTCCTCAGCTCAATCCACACAGACTCTACTTCCCCTGTTCCCAAGTCACCTCTTGCTAAGGACTGAATCTCATTCCTCACCAACATGGCCACCCCACCCCCTCTTCCCATATTTCTGTCTCTACGATAGCACGTATACCCTGGTACACTTAATTCCCAGGCCTGATCCCCTTGCAGCCATGTCTCCGTTATCCCAACAATATCGTAGTTCCCCATTTTCATCTGAGCTTCAAGCTCATCTGTCTTATTTCTGACACTACGCGCATTCAAGTATAGAATTCTTAGCCCATTCCTCCTCTCTTTGCTTAAAACACTGCCTACTGTACCTAACCCAGCTCCTTGAACTTCCATCGGGCTAATTGCACCCTGAATTTTGATGACCTTCTCAAGATCACCCAAACCTTCTACACATTTAACCCCATGCTCCTTCTGACCAACCCTCTGGATCTGGATCACTGCCCCCTGCACATCTAGTTTAAACCCCCCCCCCCCCGAGCAACACTGGCAAACACTCCTGCAAGAATGTTAGTACCCCTCCGGTTCAGATGTAGACCGTCCCTTCGAAACAGATCCCAATGTCCCTGGAACAAAGACCAATTATCCAAAAACCTGAACCCTTCCTTCCTGCACCATGCTCTCAGCCTCGTATTAGTGTGCATAATCATTCTATTCTTCGCCTCACTCGCACGTGGCACAGGTAGCAATCCCGAGATTGATACCCTGGAGGTCCTGCCTTTCAGCTTCACTCCTGACTCCCTGAACTCTCTAAGCAGGACCCCCTCACTCACCTTACCTACATCGTTGGTACCTACATGGACCACTACATCTGGGTTCATGCCCTCGTTCTCAAGAATAGCCTGCACCCGATCTGAGTTGTCCCGGACCCTGGCACCAGGGAGGCAACATACCATCCGAGACTCACGATCTGCCCCACAAAATCTCCTATCTGCCCCCCTAACTATAGAATCCCCTAAAACTATCGCTCTCTTCTCTTCCCTCCTCCCCTTTCTAGTTGAGGGTTCAACCTCTGTGCCAGAGACAGGACCACTACAACTCATTCCTGGTAGGACATCCCCATCAACAGTATCCAGATAGATAGATAGACAGACATTCAAATAGATAGATAGAGATAGATGGATAGATAGATAGATAGATAGATAGATAGATAGATAGATAGATAGATAGATAGATAGATAGATAGATAGATAGATAGATAGTCAGACAGATAGAAAGATAGATAGGAAGATATATAAATACCTTCAAAGCCTCAACTATTAAACATAATGAGGCTACGTGGGGGTCATTAATGCCATGATTTACCGCCGACACATATGGTGCAGATGAATCTGAGCCTGCAGGCGGTTATCGATTGTTTAAACAAAAGTATTAGCGTCTGGCAGATGGAGAACAATGGTGCAAAAGGCAAGGTTGAGAAGGACAAATGGAAGAACAGAATATTATTTTCGTGGAAAACGATTGCAGTACGCTGTCATGTGGAGTTTCTTAACAGTGTTTGTTCTTCAATCGCAAAAGGTTGGTCTGCAGCAGCAGCAGACGAACAAGCAGGCAAATGGGATATTGGCCTTCATTGCTCACAGGGTTCAATTTAAGAGGAGGGAAGTTATGCTGCAACAGCACAAGGTACTGGTGAGGCGACAGCTGGGGTCCTTTGTGCATGTCTGGTCCTCCTGACTTGAGTAGGGATTTACCAGCGTTTAGTCGGTTCACCATTTTGATTCCAGACCGGAGGCATTGGGAGGAAAATTGGTAGCTGAGTCGCCTGCGACTACACACACTGTATTTCAGAAGGATCAGAGACGACCTTTTAGCGACATTTAAAATTACGGAAGGGGTAGATAAGACAGGGGCAGGAAAGTTTTTTCCACTGGTAAGTGAATTTAGACCGGGGGAACATAGGCTGAAGATTCTGGGGAGCGAACTTAGGACGGAGAGGAACTGCTTTTCCCAGAAGTTGTTGAACCTGTGGATTTTTCTGCCCAATGAAGCAGTGGACGTCATTTCAGTAAATATGTTTCAGAAAAATTTGGATTGATTTTTCCGTAGTAGGGGTATTAAGGGTTCTTTGGGGGGAAAACAGGTAGATGGAAATGAGTCCATAGTCAGATCAGCAATGATCATCCTCAATGGCGGAGCATGCCAGTCCGAACAGGTGGATTATACCGGCACCTATTTGGTCAAATCTTCTGCTGTAATGCTCTCTCGTGTTTACAGTTGAGCGAAGCAGAATTTCTGTCACCGTGATACTTGGTACATGAATCAGTTCATTATCACGTCCTGTTTTCAAATCCTTCTTCTGACGCCAAAGTTTTGAATACATTCTGCCATCGGTGGATATCACTGCTTAGTCCATAGGGCTCGGGGACTGAATTCGCCCATTCGAGCAGAGAGCCTTCACCGCCATTCCCTCATAGCTGATTTACTTTCCCTGTCAAGCATATTCTGGCGCCCCCTCCCGATATCCACTGAGGCCCCGATGAATCAAGAGCTCTCGTCTGCAAATAGCTGAAATAAACTGACCCCCACAGCCATCTGTGGCGAGAAATTCCACATAATTACCAGCCACGTTCAAAGGAAATTTCTACACTCAACTGTTAAAAAGTGATGTCTTTGTATTGTAAAGCCTCGTCTTCTAGTTGTAGATTCCACCACTACAGAAGCTACCCTCTCCAGTTCCACGAAATCCCGGCACAATATTCAATATTCCATGGATTTCAATGAGATTCCCCTCATTCTTCTGAACTTCAACAGGTACATTATAATCACAACCGATTTAATACTAGCTGACGGTAACTTCCTGAGAAGATACGTAATTTCCATTTCCATCTCTGCTCTCGGAAGTACTCACGAATGAAATATTTGTTTTCAGAGTATGTTTCCATGCAAATATGTGTTCATGGTCTTCATCTACCTCCACACAGTCAACGTGGTGACAATCGTCATCCTGTCGCGGGGCAAGTGCGGCCTCTCCAAAGGCGTCACAAGGTACCTGGTTGCCATGGTGGCAGCGGATCAGCTGGTCGTTCTCTTCGATCTAGTATTGAGCAAAATTCCGGGGATTTTCATGCCACTTCAGGTTATACGCTGGACAGCAGGTACTCCCGTGTGTAACATCCACGCCGTCATGTTCTACGCTGCCACGGACTGTTCTGTCTGGTTCACCGTCACTTTCACTTTTGATCGATTTATCGCCATTTGTTTTCAGAAGCTGAAGCGAAAATACTGCACCGAGAGAGCGGCGGCTCTGGTTCTGGGGACAGTGACTCTGCTGAGCTGCGTAAAGAACTTACCCTGGTACTTTTTGTTTCAAGGGTCATATTCGTTATTTCGTACGTCATTGCTCTGTAATGTCAGGTTATCTTCCCTAAATCAGCAGGCAATATTTCAAGTGATTCATTTCCTCCTCACCCCAATATTACCCTTTGTCCTGATTCTGCTGCTCAACAGTTTAACCATCAGACACGTCTTCGTGGCCAGCCGAGCCCGGAGGAGACTCCGTGGTTCTCGCGATGTCGAAACGCCCGCCGACCCGCAGATGAAGAACCGCAGGCAATCCCTCCTGTTACTGCTGGTGATGTCGGGGAATTTCATCCTGCTGTGGGCACTGCTGACAGTCTATTCGGTATGGGAGAGGCTCGGTATTTACGTTTTCACGAATCCCCGGATTTCTCTGCGGGAGCTGGGCTACATGCTGCAACAGCTGAGCTGCTGCACCAACACGGCCCTTTACGCCGTGGTCCAGGCCAGGTTCAGGGTTCAGCTGAAGGAGACGTTGAAAAGTCCCTTCCGTCTAATGACCAAGTTCACGGCGTTGTCAGGAGAGCATTAATACTCAGTGACCTTTCTCCCAAGAGTCTGCCTCCACTACTCTCTGTTCCACCAAGTGGGTTATCCAAAACTTATTTGCCTTCGAAGCCTTGACATCACCATTGCCATATGATCATTGTGCCCTACCGGTATACCGTGTCGCCCGAATCCCTCCTCAGGTCCGCCCGATGTAGCTCCATCTGTTTCCTCTGGCGAGGGCTTTTCTTTCCAAGAGCCGCTGCCTTTGAATCTTTCCGGGAAACTGGTTACCGTGGACAGACTCAAGTCTCCTCTTGCAAAGGAGTTCTTTGTAGTTCTGTCTGCCACCTCGAGAATAATTTAATAACTCGGATTGGAAAAACGCCTCTTCCAATCGTCCGTCCCCAGCAGCAGTCCCCATCGCAAAGCGTCTGGGAAATTAAAGAAATTCTTAGACACTTTGTGTAGTGGTGGTGCTATCTGTCGGATTGGATTGGATACATTCGGTATGGAGGGAAGGTGATTGCAGAGGAAAAGGCACATGAAGTCTACTTGTTTATTTATTCCCTCGTAGCTTGGCCTCTCTCCTTCTCACAGTTCATTATCACTCATTCTACTCATTTTCCCACGCAGTCTGTAAAGCGTGACCGCCTGGATGTCATCGGCTTTCTCCTGATTCCTCCCACACGCCAAACATCTATGCGTTGATAGGTTAATTGGCCATTGTAAATTGTCCCATTAGTAGGGTCGCTCGGTTCGTGAATCATGGCCGCAGACAAGGCCCAGCCTTTGGGATTAGACTGGAAGTAAGACTTTTGTGAAGGACTGATTCCGGTAGGCTGAGACCTGGGACCGAGATGCATTGGATAGCATGGCCTTAAATGGAGTACAGATGACAATGATGCAGGGCAGCCATTTTGCAAGTGACAATTGTGGGAAATATTCTGGCGTTTGATTGGATGAAAATAGGAGTGACTCATCAATACTCTTGCAGTCGACACAGACGTGATGGAGTTGTCGAGGTTGAGGGATCATGGCAAAAGTCCAGTTGGAAATCTGGCCAGAGAAGTGCCAAATTTTTTAACTAATACGACAGGTCTGTCTAGAAGGATAGAGAAATACGAGAATAGGAAATGTTTTAGGAATATGGAGAAAATGGAAAAAAAAAAGACGTTTCTGCTGAGGTACCGGAAGAATGTTCAGCTTGGTCGTGTTACCTACACGCAACACTGGGCAAAGAACCTCTTACGTGCGCGCAACACTGTAAAAGTTTCAGCAGCAATAAAACACACCTTCAGTCTGGTTTCGCTGTTAACTATCAATAGCTTATTTGTAATTCCGTAATATAGTAACTTAAACCGGGGAAATCCATGTGTTAGCAGTATAATGCAGATATAGGTGTGTAAAAAAATAAGTTTCCAAATTTAGTCAAGCTCAGGTGCAAGAATTAAGTCTTACGATCTTACCGTCTTAAGGATTACAGTCTTAAGAAATTTCTGTTCAGTTCAAATGCATAGAATTTGGTGAGAGAGAGATATATTTGTAATCCAAACAAACAGGTGTCGTCGATCTTCTCGTTCTCCTCTGAATCCTCACACGAAACCTCACTTACAGTAGCTTATCACTAGAGGGCCCATCTTCAAGGGAACCACCAGCCACGCAAGGGCCGACACACTGGTGGATTCCACAAGGTTACCACAGTCGTACACAACGTGATAGCCACTTCTCCAGCTCCACGACCTACGAATTAACTCCAACGGTGATTTGCCACAGGGGTGCCTTTCATCAGTGAACTACCACGCCCAGGCAAAGGGTAAACACACATGTGGTATCCACAAAGGTTTTTCCCTCAGTAGAGAATCCACTCCTACGGATGAGCTCTGTGACAAACACATTTTCGTTTCCGAATGGGAACAAACTCACACTCACGGGATACGTGGAGTTAAAGTCAAAACTGTGATCTCTTTATAACTAGGATTCTTCTGTTTCACGCCTCCCGCTTGTCTCCCCTCTGCAAAATTATTCTAGTTCCAGCAACTTGTGAGAGTCATTTATGAGAACTCTGGATCGATCTTAACTCACACTTTTGGGGTGCTGGAAATTCAAATGCGACCTACTCACTGGTGTCGTCCATTGACAATCTTAACTCTGATTGTGTGTCTCTGTGTCCTTGTACATTCAAAACAAGCGGCAGAATAAATTGTATATATTCATTGTCCCTCAAATAACGCCACATCTCTCATCACAGCAAATCCAGCAGTATCTAAAAGCCAGTCTCATTCTCTCGGCCTTTTTGAAGTGGCAGTCAACAGAAAGAATGAACCCTCGGGGTATATAACAGTCCAAACAACTGTTTATGAACAGATAATTCAGTAACTCTGCTGTTTGATTCACTCATCTGCAAAATACAAACCTATATTTCTATGCCGCCAACAGATGACAGACTGTGATGCAGAGATTTTATGTTGGAACCCAGGAATCGCATTTTAATCACAACGCATAAGGGACAGTCCATAGTCAATGTCCGACAGTGAGCCAATCGGGGGTTTGTGATACACACACACACACACACACACACACACACACACACACACACACACACACACACACACACACAGACACCTCGGATATCTCCAAATAGACTGATTAATAAACCTGTAGATGACACAAAAAGAAAAACATTTATTTACAAACATACACAAAGTGCCGGGCAATATCCATGCGGTAGCGTCCAATGCACTGCAAAGGGCAAGACGTTTACACAGAGAGTATTTGGTACATGGACACGGGCCTGTGTAGAAAAGTTTTAGAGGGAAGTTTCACTGAGTTTCCGACTCCGGGAGTGTATGATGGACGCGTGTGGGTGGAGATTCAGATTGTGTCCGAACCCGGGAGTGTGTGCAGGAACGGTGTTACTCGACAGTGACTACATGAATAGAGTAAGGTGGCGGATAAATGCGTCGCGGAGTGATTGGAGCAGGGGGCAATGAAACAGATTTTCGGATCATTGAGACGGATTTCAGGGCTGGCGTGACTGTACAGTTAGTATGGATTGCTTTTGAATCTGAGGGGCACCAATATCCTGGCAGGGAGTTTTGCAAAGGCTAATGGGGTGAGTTTCAACTAGAGTTTCTGGGTGGTTGTAGCCGAACTGAAGAGACGGGGGAAGGCCGGGGGGGGGAGGTTCATATAACCATATAACAATTACATCACGGAAACAGGCCATCTAGGCCATTCTAGTCCGTGCCGAACGCTTACTCTCACCTAGTCCCCCCGACCCGCACTCAGCCCATAACCCTCCACTCCTTTCCTGTCCATATATCTGTCCAATTTTACTTTAAGTGACAATACCGTACCTGCCTCTACCACTTCTACTGGTAGCTCTTTCCCCATAGCTACCACTCTCTGAGTAAAGAAATTCCCCCTCGTGTTACCCCTAAACTTCTGACCCGTAACTCTGAACTCATGTCCTTTTGTTTGAATCTCCCCTACTCCCAATGGAAAAACCCTATCCACGTCAACTCTATCTATACCCCTCATCATTTTAAATACCCCTATCAAGTCAAATCTTCTCCGCAGGATGACTCTGTGATTTGGAGAGAGTCGGCGTGTTCCTTATCACACCCGGCACTCTCACCACTACTGTCGGCGCGTTTCAGGCAGCACCGCTCCCTGTTTCACACGGCTCTCGCTTTCTTGATTCCTCCCCTCCCCCTCCCTCCACGCAACCAAGCCCGTTAACAGACCGCCCGCATTCACACTATCTGCGCCCCTCTTGGTTTAGCACACCTCTGTAAGGTCACTCCTACGATCCAACGGCCCACCTGCCCGACTTCTCTCCATAACTCAGTCCCTCGACTCCCGGAAACATCCTTGTATGGCTCCCTCTGCAGTCTTCCCAGCTCAATGGCATCTTTCCGACAGCGGGGCGACCAAAACCGAGCACCGTACTCCAGGTGCGGCCCCGCCGGCGTCTCGCACAACTGGGACGTGACCTCACGGCTCCCGTACTCAGTCCCCTGACTGACGAAGGAATGCGTGCCAAATGCCTCCTTCGCAGCACTCTCTACTCCTGATTTCGCCACCCTAGAACCGTTTACCTCTACTCCAATGTCCCTCTGTTCTACGACATTTCTCGGGTCTCCGCCGATCATTGTGAAAGTCAAATCCCGTTTTAACTTCCCAAAGATGCAGCCCGTTTCTCCAGCTTCTCTTGTTTTGCCCGGCCCCGTAACTGATGCTCACTCCGATCAAACCGTCTCACTCAGTCGCTGGAATGTACGAAGCTTTGCGAACATCCGTGGCGTTTGATGTCAGGAGCGGCTGCGGAGGACAAGTCATTGGGATCATTTACGGCAGCGATAGATAGGTTCTTGATTAGCCAGGGCATAAAAGGGTACGGGGTGAAAGCAGGGGAGTGGGTGTAACTGGATGTCTGAATGAAGTGGATCAGCCCATGATTGAATGGCGGAGCAAACTCGATAGGACGAATGGCTGACATTTGTTCCGAAATCTTATGGTCTTAAGATTTTATGGAATATGTGGGGAAAATGGAGGTGCCCACAAGGTCACGGCGGAAATGAAAACGAGCGCCATAACATCGTCCCGTTTCCCGCTGTGCTTCTTTACCGTGCCGCCCCGTAATCTTCACCACAACCCTGTGAGGATAACTTTCCTCACATCACCGTCCCGGCATCTGACAGCAGCTCGATCGGTGGTTTTGATCCCCGCACCTCGCGCTCATCTGGAACAATCCCTCTGTTTCTCAGTGACACGGGCAGACTCATGCTTCTCGTCCGTCCCCCACCCTTCACCCTCACACTCCTGCACCCCCCCCCACAAAAATCTCTCCCCCTCTCCCTCCTCTCCCACTCCCTTGCACTCCCTCCGCCGGCACCACGAGCGAATCTGGAAAAAATCGCTTTCTTTCTCAGGACAACCTGCAGATGTGCCCTGCACGTGCTTTTTAATCCGCATGTCGGGACCCGGCGTGTCTCTGAGCCACTGTGATGACTCCAGGCGCAGTAGCAGACGGCCGAATGGTCTGGGCGCACACTGGCCGAGCCGAGAATGAACGTCTCTGCATCGGGTCTCCGGGAGGTGAAGCCGTCCACAGCCCCCTCCGGAATTGCTGAGTCAATGTACGTAGAACGAAACAGGTACTGAATCTCCTTCCCCGGATATTGTCGGTATTGGTAGAGATTATTGCCAGCGCTACCGCCGTCCAGGATGCATTTCAGCTCCACGCTCTCGCCGGGAGATTAGGAGATAGCCGGCGAGTCCTGGCGAACGGACTGAGACGTCGCTCCTGGGGAAGGGAACGGGAAGTGGAGAGAGTTAAGTTAACAGGAAACCCGAGTACGGGGGATCTATTGCTAAAGGGGAGGACGGGGGGTGGGGGAAATGGAACGAGGTGATCTGTCTGAGCAGATTTCGAGGATTCCGATCAATGGTAAGAAACGCTGATGGAAATATGAACATTGGGATTAAACAAGTACTAAAGAGCACAAAATATATTACTCTGATCGTTATTTTCATGTCCTCTTGAAACATTCGATTCTATACGGCATGTCCCGATTCTCTACAGTTTAGCAAAACTCCGACCGCGTTGTCTTCTCTCTTGTACAAATTCGTGAATAATTTTAACTCTGAGCCCTCGCGATTATTGTCGACTTTCCCCGGAATGAAATGCGAGTCGACGCAAACCTCTCTTTGTATCTCGGACACGTTGATTCCAGCAAAATTCTGTCAAAATATTTCTGCACTCGTTCCAGTCTGCCAGAGTGACCAGATCTGGTTAAGGATTGAATATTAATTATTGTGTGAGATTATTTCTTACGCTGAAGCAACGGCGCCAGGACGAGTATCAGCAACATCCTCTCTCCGGGATCCTTCTCTCTGTTGTGCGAGAGAGCCTGGGCGGAAGAAAGTGCGGCATCAGGACCCCGCCCCTTCCGGGCATATTGCTGACCGCGGTCACCATTCCGGAATACGGAAAATGCTGAAGAGGTGGGACAAAGCCCGAGACGTCATTTCAATATCAGCGCCCAGACCTGGTGAGTTCTGACAACAGTTTGTGTGTGTGTTGATTCGGATGGACGGCATCTGGAGACTTCCGCGTCTTTAGCGGGTAGTAAACTCCGCCATCATTGACAGTAGCCCGCCCAGCACAGAGCACATCTTCACCAGGCGATCCCTCAGTAAGGCAGCATCAATCATTGTCGAGCTCCACCACCCAGTACATGCCCTCTTCTCATTACTACCATCAAGGGGGAAGTGCGGGAGACCGGGGACCCACACTCAACGATTCAGAAACAGCTTCTTCCCCTCCGCCATCAGATTTCTGATCGGAACACGAACCCATGAACACCACCACGGTGTTTTATTTCCTCTCTGTTTGTCCCAAAATGTTTGTTTGTTTGTGTGTGTGTGTGTGTGTGTGTGTGTGTGTGTGTGTGTGTGTGTGATACAATCTGTCTGCTTAATTGTACATCTGATTGTTTAACTATATATTAATTCCCGTATTAGTCTATTTATTTATCTGCTATTTATCGTCTAAGCAGTCGTTTATTTATTAATTTATTAGTGTATTTATTTACATTTACTGTAATTGATAATATATTTGATCTATTGAACCGGACTGCTGTCGAAGTTACAATAAATTTTACCACATATATCATTCATGATAAACCGTATTTCCGCCATTCCTCGCCTTGTGATTGGCGGCCTGGTGGCCTGGAGACCAGGAGGGGGCGCTGCAGGAGTAGCTGATCGTGACGAACTCAGAAAGGGGAGCCATCTGGAGCGTGGAATGAGCGGAGAAGATCTGTAAATGCAGGTCAATATAGTTCGACTCCGGCTGGATTTCCAACCTTTTCACTTATGTCATGGACAGATTTCATGAAGCGGGGGATCGGTGGTCTCGGTCTACGGTTAATATTGCTGATTAAGGACGTGTAGGCTGAATTTGTGGGCTCTGGTCCAGCGGCAAAACTGGTCGGTCATTCCGGAATTCCGGAGTTTGAGATCAGGAGTTGAAACGTGGACGGGAGGGCATTGAAAACATGAAATTTGTGTTGGTGAGTCGGCCATGTGTCTGTCCCGTCCTGCTACTTGACATTGGTAGGGGAATACGTGGGATAGAATTAATTTGTTTTATCCATCTGTCCAGCAGAGGGCGATATCACACCAGGCATCGGGCAATGAAGGACATCCAAGCAACACACAAAATGCTGGTGGAACACAACAAGCCAGGCAGCATCTATAAGCAGAAGCACTGTCGACGTTTCGGGCCGAGACCCTTCGTCAGGACAAACTGAAAGGAAAAATGAAGGACACGCACGGCTTCTCAAAGAGGATTTCATCTTGGTCCCTCTCCAGTGGGTAACTGTCTCTCTGCATATTCTGCCCTTCTATCAAAACCAAGACAACAGTCCAGGAAAGTCGACAAATCTCGTTGAAATCATAGATTCACACAGATATAAAGCAGTGCCCCAGGTGATTGGTATAGATCTCTCAGGACCCTCACCACCCGGAATATTTCCGCTTCTCCTTCCGACCAGCGCAGCGGAGGCACAGGATCCGGAAGAGGGAAAGATCCTTGACCAAGTTCTTCCCCAGCGTCATCAGATGTCTGAAAGGTCTGTAATCCCATAAACGCCACTTTGCTATTCCGCTCGCTTTATACACCACTTGTACAGTTTCTATCGTAACTGACATCGAGGGGGAAGTGGAACAGTGGGTAAATACGGTTACAGGAAACGCGAGGTTCGGTTGTGCTGTGGGAAGTGCATGAGGTTGTCGTTGCTTACAACGGGTCTTTGGTAGGATGCAGAACCGGACAGAGGAGAGTCCGATGGAGTTCAACCAACCAAGACAGAGGAAGGGTGCGGAAGCCCTGTCACAACCAGGACTCGGCTGCGCAACAGATTCGATAATTGTGTTCGTGGTTATGTATGTGTCAGATAACGATTTCATGACGGCGGTATTTAACTCCCTGCTTACCGCTGCAGCGTTTGCCGATACTCGAGCAAAGCACAGGAACGCTACACTGCCGGCTTGCATTCGGCCTTCCCCGAGAACAGTGGACTGACTGGGAGAACGAGCGGTACTCGGTTTACGTTTAGATATTCCGTTCAGACGCGGTGTTTGTATCTCGGTTCAAGTCTGAGAGTTTTAGTTATAGAACATAGAACAGTACAGCACAGAAACAGGACTTCTGGCCCACATTGTTGTGCTTAACCAAACAAACTAATATTCCAGTGAGCAACTAAACAAATCCTTTGTGCCTGCACAATGCCCATATCTCTGACTTTTCACCAATCATGTGCCTTATCTAAACAACTGTGTAAAGTTCCTAATGTGTCATCCTCTGCCACCACCCGGCAGCAAATTCCAGGCACCCACCACTCTCTGTAAAAAAACACTTTTCTCTTTCATCTCCTTTGATATTACCCCCTCTCACCACAAATGCATTCTGTCAGGTATTAGGCATTTCAACTCTGGTACAAAGGTACTGTCTGTCTGCTCAATGCCTCTCGTAATCATATAAACCTCTATCTGAATTCCCCTTGGTAACCCTGGAGAAAATTACCTGTGTTTGTCCAATCTCATGCCCTCTAATCCATGCAGCATCCTGGTGAAGTGCGACCCCCAAAGGCCTCAACAAACTATATGCAATACTACAGATGCGATCTAACTGGTGTTTTATAAAGCTGCAACATAACTTCCTGACCTTTGGTCTCAGGCCATACGCCTTCGTAACAGCCTATGTAGCCACTTTCAGGGAGCTGTGAGATTGGCCCCAACAATCCTTCTGCTCATCAACACTGTAATGGTATTGCCCTAAAGAGTACAATCTCCTTACATTTGACACTTTAAGGCTGAACTCCATCGGCCATTTCTCTGCCCATATCTGTAGCTGATCGATATCCCATTGTGTTTCTTTGCCAGTCCTACACTAATGACATCAGCACCGACCTTCATATCATCTGCAAACTTACTAAACCACCCATCCACATTTTCAGCCAGTTCGTTTATATAGAAACATCGAAAAGCTTATACAGAAACTTAGAAAAACATAGATAATAGCTCTGTTTGGCCTAGCGTTTTTTTCTTTTCTGTTCTGCCCTTAAAATACTTTTCGCATTAAAGCAGCACCTGTCTCTTTCAATCACTCGGTCTCTCCACCCTCCCCTCCCTCGCCACCTCTCTCTCACCGTCTCTCCCTCTCTGTCCCTTGCTCTCTCTGTACCACTCTCTCTCCTCTCTCCTACATCCCCTCTCTCACCACCTCTCTCCCTGTCTCTCTCTCTCCTTCTCTCTCTCTCTCTCTCTCACGCACTTTCTCTCTCTTTCTCTCCCTCCTTTTCCCCCTGAAATACCCTTCAGACCATTATTTCGTCGTCCCTTCCGTATGGACTATGATAAACCGCCTTGAACCTACCCACAGAAGTCCTCGGCCGAACTCAGACTCTGCTGAGTCCACAGCCAGTGAGGCCGAGCGCAGCCGCACCATGTACTCCGCTCCGCACCCCCCCCCCCACCCACGACCCTGTCCTTCAGAATGGGTGGAGAAAATCAGCCAATAGCAACGTGAAGACATGCGTCCATCAGGGTGGAAAGGGCGGTGCCACCTTTCCTCACACACTTCATTCTCGAAAGCGTCTCCAAATCGTGAAGAGAAACCTTGGAGTGAAGTATGCTGCTGTTGATTGAGTTGATAATCTGGATTCATGGTAAAAAGCCGACATTATGTAATAATTAAACAACCCTCTCAACCTATTCCGTACCTTTTCATTCCATCTCCCCCCTCATCTTTTCACCGCCCGTTCTTTATGCCATTTCGATTTTCTATCAATTGCTTCATTTTTCCTTCTGGCATTTCAATCACCGAATATTTTTTTATTCTTTTCTTCCCGTCGTTATCCACCACGTATTAATTCCTTTCCATTCTCTGTCTGTCACCCTCTGCCCCGTTCCCCCCTCCCTTTCTCCCTTACTCCTCTTCTCTTTCTCTCTTATTTTCGCGTTCTCTCTGCCATTATTTCTATCTCTCTATCATCCGTTTGACCTGTTCTCCCTTATTCTCCAACTCTCTTTCTCTCTTGCACTGGCACTCTGTTTTTGTCCATTTCCCACTGCAGATCACCTTTCAAATTTATCTGTATCTCTCACATTCTCGTTCTCTTTCTCTCTCTCCATATCTCACTCTCCCTCCCCCCTCCCTCCCCCTCCCTCCCCCCCTCCCTCCCCCCCTCTCTCTCTCTCTCTCTCTCTCTCTCTCTCTCTCTCTCTCTCTCTCTCTCTCTCTCTCTCTCTCTCTCTCTCTCTCTCTCTCTCTCTCTCTCTCTCTCTCTGTCTCTCTCTCTCGCTGATCCCCTCCAAATCTTATCAGTCTATCCATCGTATTGGCTGCCTTCTGGACCCAGTGCTATTGTTTCTCAAATCTCCAACCGTGTTTCAATTTACTGACCTTTCCCGATCAGTCACTTCTGCTCCTCGCCTATTCTGCCTCTCTACGCGGCCCGTCTAACCCCACACACCACCCGCTCGCCGTCCCGAATCTCCTCCGCTCCTGCAGATTATTGACCTTGCCCTTCTCCCCGTCTCACTTCCAGGAGAGCGCCCGCAGGACATCGTCCAGACTCCTCCGGCCCTCACCAAGCTTCCTGGGGAGAGTGTGGCTCTGAGGAGCCTCAGAAAGGGCAGCAGCAGCAGTAACAACTTCTACTGGTACAGACGATACCCCGGGAAGGAGATTCACAACCTCTTTTACTACGTGGGCGTCAACACCGTTTATCCTCAGGGGTCGGTGGACGGATTCACCGCCCGGAGACCGGACGCCGAGACGTTCCTGCTGAGCTCTCCCGGCGCGCTGCCCAACCATTCGGCCGTCTACTTCTGCGGATGGAGTTCTCACAGTGACTCAGAGACACACTGGCGCCGAACAAAAACCTTCTAACGTCACAGGAAGCAGCTGGCGGGGGGGCTGGCCAGGTGCAAGCATAGACTGTCATCGTGGAAAACACGCAATCCTGTTTCTGACGTCACAGGTCGGTGACTTTAAATAAGTTTCGGGAGCAGGAGGACGACGTGGAGTATCCGCATCGGTATCGAAACTGGAAGGCAAACCAACACCCTATCTCTCTCCCTCTCCAACTCTGCTCAAATCAAATTCCAGAACTGAACTGATTACTTACCATCCCACCGGAAGACTGTATCACCCAATCACCTGAGCTGCGGAAGGCTGAGAACCCTATACTCTCACCTATATATGTGCATATACACTGCTAACCTGTTTACTTTATCTTGTTTTTTATTACTTTATTCACGTAATAACTAATAAAATAGAGTTTATAACAGAAGATTCAGTCTCCAGGTGTGTCCATTTCCGTTGGTTCTTTTTAACCCGTTATGGGGTACGTAACAAGATCCCAACTAACTGTGAATCCAATTTCAATGAATTTCCTGTCTCTCTTCCCGGTCGCCCTGTCCTACTGGACTCCTCAGTGCCCGACCGCTCACAGTTCGACTCTTACCCTGGTTTGCCTTCCCAAAGTGCAAAGCCTCCATTACGTTCCACCTGCCATTGATCCGTCCGTTTCCCCAGCCGGTCCAGGTCGTGATGCCAGTTTTAACAGCCCACCTCTCCAGCCACTGCGCCCCCGATCCTGGCGTCGCACTCAAAATTCCAGATCCCATTTAGCGAGCAGTTCTGGGACCTGTATCCAAGAAAGTAAGTCCCAGTTTTGGAGCGGCTCCGAATAGGTTTCGTGAGAATGAACCCGGGTACCATAGGGTTAACATATGGGGAGAGTTTGGTGCCTCTGGATCTGTGCTGGGTGGAGCTTTGACGAATGCAGGCGGATCTCATTAAAACCATTCCGATATTGAACAGTCTGAATAAGATGGATGAGGAGTCAATGATTCCCAGAGTGACCAGAGGCCACGACTTCAGAATGAAGAGGCGTCCATTCAGAACAGGCAGGAGGAAAGATCTCCTTAGCCAAACGATAATGAATCTGTAGATACCCCGCCACGGACGGGGGAGTGGCAGAACAAGTCATTGGGTATACTTAAGGGGGAAGTTGAGCTGTTCTTAATTAATCAGGGTGACTCAGGCATGAGGTTCAGAGGGATAATAGATCAGACTTTATGGAATGGCGGGGCAGACGTGAAAGACCGAATAGCTGATGGTCTATGCGTCTATTTTCCTGCAGCAGCCGGGTTGACCTATTGATTTTCAAAAAGATCAAGGTAGGGTGTCGGCTGTCACTCACCAAGGGAACAGGACCGCCCCCTTCAAGGGAACCGTGGGGGGGGGGGGGTGTAACTTGCATCGGGTTGGAAAACAGGGTCACCCCGTAACTCGATGTTCGTCCTCTCGCAGTTTGGAAGTTATCAGAGATAATCTTCTGCACAGCACTGTCTCGACGCGCCTTTATCTGAGTTCAGGTCGCATTCGTGTCAGCTTGAAACCAGTTGGGATATTCTCATCTGACAAGGGAACAGACGGCAGCTCAGTGAATATTCTTTGTGTTTCACACCATTCCGTGTAAATTCCAGAGCCCCCTGTGCATACAAGTCCTCAAAGATCATGAGCTTTTGCGGTGGCCAGACCGAGCCCTCAGGCAGCGACAATCATTTTACACTGAATCTATTTTCTTTTTTTGTGATTTTGTTATTATTTGTTTAGCGCCACGATGTAGAATAGCCCCTCAGTGCCACGCAGCCCCTGAAATCCACAACCACCACCTCCCCCATTATCCGAGGCGAACATAAGCAATTAACCGACCCGGCACGTCTTTTGATTGAGTTTGGAAACGGAAGATACCGGGAGGAAACTCATACAGTCTCACTGCCGGAATTGAACGTCGCACTGTCCCCTAACCGTGGCGCCCAAGGCTGAAATCCTGTTCATGGATCCGCCTCTTCGGTGCTGTTTCCACTTTGAGACGGCCAGATCACTTGGTTTTCTCTGAGATGACGCAACTTTAATCTGACTGTTGTTTAATGTCTTTTTTACCCCGTGAATATGATGCGTTAACATCAACGCTCTTGCAGCCAACCATTTATGTCTGCCCTACTGCCGGAGTTCACCACACACAACGGTGTTAGCAAGTTTGCACTGCGAGGTAGAATAGACTGTACTTGATTTGTCCACGAGGGATGGTGAAGATGGTAAAAGAGAAAGAGAGAGACAGATCACGAAGTAAGAACGATCTGAGCTACCGAGTGGGATAAAACTAGCAATCTCAGGAATTGGAAAGAAGAGCGTCAGGGTCACTTGGGAATTGGCGACAACTCAAGGAGGAATTCATTTATCAAATCCGTCACCGGTACCGAGCGGTGAGCAAGCATAAGGAGCCCCACGCCTTCGAAACAACCTCACGCCCATGCGCATTCTCCAGAGATCATTGAACGACGGCGAGCCAATCAGATCCCGCGTTCGTTGACATTGTTGGCACTTGGCCACAGCCCACTTCCTGCGTCGATTGGGTGGGGGCTGGACTCCGAGCTCATCTAGCTCACCAACTCTCCCTGTCCACATTGCTCCCCGGGGCCATTTTGGATTTCTCCCATCTCACAGTGAACCGAGGCGCTGTAAGGTTTTATTCCCTTCGCATTCACGGTCCCTGTGCATCTGGCGATTGTTCCTTGTCCACGCGGCTTTCGACTTGTCCCTATCGAGTTTCTGTTGCAGCAGTGTCTCGAGTTCGATCCCACCACCACCTCTCAATTAACCCAGTCCCTCGAGTCCTGCCTTATTTCTGATCAAACAGCCTTGTAATTGTCTCAGCCTAATAATGACGTATTTCCTGTTACAGGATAGCCGGAAGTGCACAGAAGACTCAAGGTGCAAGATCACCAAATTCTGGTACCACTGCAACTCAGCGTGTCAAAAGAGCCGGTCTCTGTCTCCGTGAACTGTATCCTTGTTGCTGCCTCAATACCCTCCTCCGGCAGGTCCTTCCACACACGGACCACTCTGTCGGAGAAAAGCTGCCTCGGCTCCACTACTAAAGCCCTTCCCCATCTCAAAACCGTGCTCTCTCGTTGTTGATTTACCCCCCGCCCCACCCCCACCTGGTAAACGGACTGAGTGCGCATTCACCCTATCTGTGACCCACCTAGTTTTATATACCTCTGTAAGTTCACCCCGGCCCGGTCTTTCTCCATAACTTTCTCGTAAATCTCCCTCCGGACTCTCGCCATCTCAGTGGCATCTTTCCCAACGGCAAGGTGATCAACCATGGACGCCGTAGTCCAAGTGCGGCCTCGCCGTCATCTTGTACAACTGCCACGTGACCTCCCGACTCCCGTACTCGGTGTCCTGACTGACGAGGGCCTGCCTGTCAAGCGCCTTCTTCACCGCCCCGTCTACCTGTGGATCCTCCTTCCTCGAACCGTTCACCCGTATCACATGGACCATCCGTTCTGCAACACCTCCCAGGGTGTCTGGCGTTCATAATGAGAATCACATCCCGTTTTAAGCTACCAATAGGATTGCCCGTTTCGCCAGCCTCTGTGGTTCAGCCACGCCCGAAATTCGTGTTCACTCTCTTCCAACTGTCGCAATAATTATTGGTAATGTACGAATGATTATGAATGTGTGGGAACACTAAAGGAAGCCCACAAGGTCACGACGGAAGTCACATCCCGTTTGAACATCCCAAATTCACTTCAGTCTCTTGTTTTTCCGCGCCACGGAATGGATGTTCACTCCGGTCCAACCATCTAAGTAAGGCCTTGGAATGTCCGAATGTTTGCGGATGTGTGGGCAAAGAGGGGGAAGCGCACAGTGCGAGCGCTATAACATCGTTACGTTACCCGCTGGCTCCTCGACCATAGCGCCCCGTTCTCGTCACGATACCCATGAGAGGATCCATTTCTCCAGTTCAGTCTCCCGTCATCTGACAAACAGCTCGATTGCTGTCTTTGATCCCCGCTCCTCGCGCACATCTGGAAGGATCCCTCTCTTTCTCAGTGACACCGGCCGGTTTCCTAATGATGCCTTGCACGTGTTTCTCAACAATCATGTGCGTGTTATGTGCAGCACAGATCAATGACTCTCACAGATCACCTGCTTCCTGCCGCCGGCGAAGGTTTTTGTCGGGCCCCGGCGTGCCTCTGAGCCACTGTGTGGACCGCAGGCGCAGTAATAGACGGCCGACTGGTCCGGGCGCACGCTGGCCGAGCTAAGAATGAAAGTCTCTGCAACGGGTCTCCCGGCGGTGAAGCCGTCAACAGCCCCCTCCGGATTTACGACGTTGGTAAAGCCGGAATAAAATAGGTTCTGAATCTCCTTTCCCGGATATTGTCGGTACCAGTAGAGATAATTGCTTGCGCTACCACCGTCCAGGGTGCATTTCAGCTCCACGCTCTCATCGGGAGATATGGAGAGAGCCGGCGTCTCCTGGCGAACGGACTGAGACGTCGATCCTGGGGAACGGAACGGGAAGTGGAGAGAGGTAAGTGAATGGGAAGTGGAGCGAGGTAAGGGAACGGGAAGTGGAGAGAGGTAAGGGAACGGGAAGTGGAGAGAGGCAAGTGAATGGGAAGTGGAGAGAGATAAGTGAACGGGAAGTGGAGAGAGATCAGTGGGAGACCCGAGTATGTAGGATCAACTGTTAAACAGGAGGACGAGGTTTAGGGGAAATGGAACGACGTGATCCGTCTGAGAAAATATCGAGGATTCCGGTCAATGACAAGAAACACAACGCTTGAGGAAATACAGTAATTAGCAATATCTGCATATTAAACAGCATAAAATATTGATGTGATAATGATTTCCACGATCTTTGACTCATTCGGTACACAAACGGCATCTCCTGGATCACTACAGTTTAGCAACACCGCTAAACATTTTACACTGAAATTTAACATCGTCATCGGAACAATCACTTCGGCCGAACTCGTCCATCCCGACAATGTTTACAACCCAGACCGTCCCGGTTGCCCGTGTCCGGCCAATAGCCGTGTAAACCTCTCCTGTCGACGTCCTTCTGTACTAGTAGACGATGTTTAATCTTTGTTATTATATCCGCCTTTATTTCTGATTGCCAGTTCTAAGTAACCATTAATATCGGGTGTTCCCTTACAATCTCTCACCTCTCATCATAAACCCGTGCCGTCTCGTTATAAGCCCCCGTTCCCGTCCTGTTTTAACTCTGAGCCCTAGCGATTATCGTCGACTTTCCCGCGAATAAAATGCGAGTCGACGCAAACCTCTCCTTGTATCTCGGACACGTTAATTCCAGCAAAATTCTGTCAAAACATCCCTGCACTCGTTCCGGTTTAACACAATGACCAAACCTGGTTACGGATTGAAGATTAATTATTGTGTGAGATTATTTCTTACCCTGAAGCAACGGCGCCAGGACGAGAAACAGCAACATCCTCTTTCCGGGATCCTTCTCTATGTTGTGCGAGGGAGCCAGGGCGGAAGAAAGTGCGGCATCAGGACCCCGCCCCTTCCGGGCACATTGCTGACCGCGGTCACCATTCCGGAATACGGAAAATGCTGAAGAGGTGGGACAAAGCCCGAGACGTCATTTCCATATCAGCGCCCAGACCTGGTGAGTTCTGACAACAATTTGTGTGTGTATGTTTTGATTCGGATGGACTGCATCTGGAGACTTCCGCGTCTTTCGCGGGTAGTAAACTCCGCCATCATTAACAGTAGCCCGCCCAGCACAGAGCACATCTTCAACAGGCGATCCCTCAGTAAGGCAGCATCAATCATTGTCGAGCTGCACCACCCAATACATGCCCTCTTCTCATTACTACCATCAAGGGGGAGGTGCGGGAGTCCGGGGACCCACACACAACGATTCAGCAACGGCTTCTTCACCTCCGCCATCAGATTTCTGATCGGAACACGAACCCATGAACACCACCACGGTGTTTTATTTCCTCTCTTGTTTGCCCAAAATTGTTTGTTTGTGTGTGTGTGTGTGTGTGTGTGTGTGTGTGTGTCTGTGTGTTTGTGTGTGTGTGTCTGTGTGTGTGTTTGTGCGTGTGTGTGTTTGTGTGTGTGTGTGTGTGTCTGTGTGTTTGTGTGTGTGTGTGAGTGTGTGTGTGTGTGTGTGTTTGTGCGTGTGTGTGTGTGTCTGTTTGTGTGTGTGTGTGTGTGTGTGTGTGTGTGTGTGTGTGTGTGTGTGTGTGGTACGATCTGTCTGCTTAATTTTACATCTGACAGTTTATCTGACTATTTATTAATTTACGTAATAGTCTATTTATTTATCTGCTATTTATTGTCTGCGTAGTCGTCTATTAATTAATTTATTTGTGTATTTGCATTTACTGTAATTGATGATATATTTGATCGATTGAACCGGACTGCTGTCGAAGTAACAATAAATTTTACCCCATATTCCATTGATAATAAACCGGATTCCGGGTCTGATAATTATCCGCCGCTCTTCCCCTTCAGATTCACGGACTGGTCGCCTGGAGACCAGCAGGGGGCGCTGTAGGAGGAGCAGAAGGTGACGGAATCAGAAAGCAAAGACATCTGGTGTGTGGAATCAGAAGAGAACACTTGTAACTGCAAGTCGCGAGAGTTCGCCTTCGACTGGATTTCCAACCTTTTTATTTATGTCACGGAGAGATTTCCTGAAGCAAGGGTTCCGTGTTCTCTGTCCACGGTTAGTATTGCTGATAAAGGACGTCCAGGTTGATTTTGCGGGCTCGCGCCCAGTGGAAGAACTGGTCGGTCATTCCGGAACTCCGGAATTTGATACTCGAGCAAAGCACAGCAACGTTACGCTGCCGGCTTGCATTCGGCCTTCCCCGAGAACAGTGGACTGACTCTGAGGACGACTGGTACTCGGTTTAATTTTAGATATTCCTTCCAGAAACTGTGTTCGCATCTCGTTTCATGTGTGAGAGCTTTACTTAACGGCTCTGTTTGGCCTAGCGTTATTGTTCTCTGTTTTCCCTTCAAATACTTTTGGCATTAAATCCGCGCTTTTCCCTTTCAGTCTGTGTCAATCTCCCTCTCTCCACATTCGCGCTTCCAATCCCTCTCCCTCAGTCTCTGTCTCTCTCCCTCTCAGTCTCTCGCTCTCCCTCAATCTCTCTCTCTCTCTCTGCCCTCTCTCTGTCGCTTTCTCTCCTGCCCTGTCGCCAAGAGAAACCCTCTTTGTTTCTTTTCTTGCTGATCTGAGAAAGAAAACCCAAAATATCAATATTACTCAGCTCAAAACCGCCTTGAAATCCTCAGAGAAATTCTCGGCCGATCTCAGACTCTGCAGGGTCTGCAGCCAGTGAGGCAGAGCGCAGCCGCACCATCTACTCCGCTCCGCCCACCCCGATCCTGCCCTCAGGATAGGGTGGAGCCTATCAGCCAATAGCAGTGTGAGGACGTCCGTCCATCAGGGGGAAAGGGCGGGGCCACCTTTCCTCACTCACTTCATTCTCGAAAACGTCTCCAAATCGTGAAGGAAACCCTTGGAGTGAAGTATGCTGCTGTTGATTGAGTTGATAATCTGGGCTCATGGTAAAAAGTTGAACTTCTTTAATAATTAAACATCCCTCTCTATCTATTCCGTACCTTTTCATTCCATCTCCCCCCTCATCTTTTCACCGCCCGTTCTTCCTGCCATTTCGATTTTCTATCCATTGCTGCATTTTTACTTCTTGCATTTCAATTTCTAAATATGTTTTATTCTTTTCTCCACGACGTCGTCATCCTTTTCCATTCTCTGTCTGTATCCCTCTGCCTCTTTCCCGCTCTCCCTCATTCCTCTTCTCTTTCTCTGTTTTTCTCTCTACTTTTCGCCTTCTCTCTACCATTATTTCGATCTCTCTATCTTCCGTTTTATCTGTTCTTCATTATTCTCCGACTCTTTCTCTCTTGCCCTGACATTCTGTTTTTGTCCATTTCTCACTACAGATCTCCATTTCAAATTTATCTCTGCCCCGCTCTCTCTCTCTCTCTCTCTCTCTCTCTCTCTCTCTCTCTCTCTCTCTCTCTCTCTCTCTCTCTCTCTCTCTCTCTCTCTCTCTCTCTCTCTCTCTCTCTCTCTCTCTCTCTCTCTCGCTCTCCCTCCCTGATCCCCTCCCACTCTTATCACTCTCTGTATCGTATTGGCTGTCTTCTGGACCCAGTGCTTTTGCTTCACAAATCTCCAACCATCCTTCAATTTATTGACCTTTTCCGATCTATCTCCTCTGCTCAAGTATTCTGCCTGTCTCCGCGGGCCGCCTAACCCCACACTCCACCCGCTCCCCTCTCCCGAATCTCCTCCCGTCCTGCAGATTATTGACCTTGCCCTTCTCCCCTTCTCACTTCCAGGAGTGAGCCTGCAGGCCGTCGTCCAGACTCCTCCGGCCCTCACCAGGCTTCCTGGGGAGAGTGTGGCTCTGAGGTGCCTCAGAACGGGCAGCAGCAGCGATGACCCCTTCTACTGGTACAGACAATACCCCGGGAAGGAGATTCACAACCTCTTTTACTCCATTGTTGCCAACACCGTCTATCCGCAGGGGGCGGTGGACGGATTCACCGCCCGGAGACCGGACGCCGAGACGTTCATTCTGAGCTCTCTCGGTGCGCTGCCGAACGATTCAGCCGTCTACTTCTGCGGGTGGAGTTCTCACAGTGACTCCGAGACACACTGGCGCCGAACAGAAACCTTCCAACGTAACAGGAGGCAGCTGGCGGTGGGGCTGGCCAGGTTCAAGCATAGACTGTCTTCGCTCTCTCTATCACACTGTCCCGTTCCTTCTCTCTTTCTTCAGTCTCGCTCTCAACTCTCCCTACTCTTCCCTCTCTTCCCGAGTTTCCTCTCCATGTCTCTCCCAACCTCAGTGGATAAGGAATTGTATTTACACTATCTGCAGCCTTCATAAAATCTTCCTCCTTCAACTCTCTCCTCCTTTCCCTTCGCTCCGGGGGATAAATTCCGATCCCATTCACCGTTACCAAGAAGTCAACAGAACTCCGGCAATAGCCGTGTAGATTTTCCCTTCACACTTTGACTCTCAGCTATATCTTCCCGATAGAGAGGTGATCACAACCGCACACTATTTGGCAATTCAGGTCAGGACAACGTCCTACAAACCGGCAACATAACATCCCATCTCCTGTGTGGAATACTTTGATTACTGAAGGCCCATGTGACAAAACCTCTGTCTAGACCTGTGACATGATCTGAAGGATTATTCCAAAGTGGACTGTTCCTTTAACAAGAGAGAGGGACCGGACAGCTTGTGTGCTATTTCAGCAGCAGGGGGAGAGAGAAAGCCTGTGAGTTGCCTTGGAAACCGAAAGGCGGAGCTATATGATGGACAGCTGGGTGCTCCGCACGAGTGAGGTCGACTGGATTTATAACCAGACACACGACGGCAGAGGCAACGAGGACACCGGCGAGATTTGTGTGCCCACGGCAAGGGTGGGGCTTTTGCTCACAGTGTGGAGAAAGGGGCGACCGGTGGGGAGCTGTCGGTGTGTTTAACCCTGACCTGGGTTGATAGCTCACTGTGAAAAACCGGCATTCCTCTTTCTGTGGTCACAAGTTGGTAACTTTAAATAAGTTTCGGAAGCAGGAGGACGACGTGGAGGATCCGCATCGGCATTGGGAAGACAAACCAACTCTCTATTTCTCTCTCCAGCTCTACTCAATTCAAATTCCAGAACTGAACTGATTACGTACCATCCCACCGGAAGACTGTATCACCCAATCAGCTGAGCTGGGAAAGACTGAGAACCCTACTTACTCACCTATATAAGTGTATATGCTCTGCTAACCTGTTTACCTTATCTTGTGTAATATGACTTTATTCACGTAGTTACTAATAAAATAGAGTTTCTAACGGAAGATTCAGTCTCCAGGTGTGTCCACACGGCGACCATCTACTGCCGCTCTCTGGCTTCTCCATGAACAACACCTCAGTCTGTTTTCCTCTTTTGTTTACCCGACGTCGTTTGTGTCTGAGTGTGTGTGTGTGTGTGTGTGTGTGTGTGTGTGTGTGTGTGTGTGTGTGTGTGTGTGTGTGTGTGTGTTTGTGTGTGTGTGTGTGTGTGTGTGTGTGTGTGTGTGCGTGCGTGTGTGTGTGTGTGTGTGTGTGCGTGTGTGTGTGCGTGTGTGTCTGTCTTTGTGTGTGTGTGTTTGAAATACAAACTGCCTCTTTAATTAGATATGTGTGTGTGTGTGTGTGTGTGTGTGTGTGTGTGTGTCTGTGGCTGTGTGTGCGTGTGTGTGTGTGTGTGTGTCTGTGTGTGTGTGCGTGTGCGTGTGTGTGTGTGTGTGTGTGTCTGTGTGTGTGTCTGTGTGTGTGTGTGCGTGTGTGTGTGTGTGTCTCTGTGTGTGTGTGTGTGTGTGTGTGTGTGTGTGTTTGTGTGTTTATTTAACTATTTACTTCCTTTGTTACTTCCTTGAAGCGGGGAGAGGGGGATGGAAGGGGAGACAGACAGAGAGGGTTGAGCCAGAGGCAAGCAGAGAGAGAAGGTGAGGGGAAGTGGAAGGGTGAGGTGCGTAGTAGGGTTGAGCGGAGTGAGTGAGAGAGGGAGAAAGTGAGGAAAGACAGTGATTGCCCAGGAGCCCCTCCGTCTCTCCGCTTACTGACCCAGCAACCTTTTACGACATCTACCTCATACTTCTCGTCCGTCCCCCACCCTTCACCCTCACACTCCTGCTCCCCCCCCGCCCCAATCTCTCCTTCTCTCCCCCCTCTCCCACTTCCTTTACATTACCTCTGCCGGCACCACGAGCAAATCTGGAGAAAATCGCTTTGATTCTCAGTATAAGCTGCAGACGGGCCCTGTACGTGCTTTTTAATCCGCATGTGCGTGCCCTGTGCAGCACAGTTCACTGACTCTCACAGATCAGCTGCTTCCTGTCGGGCGAAGGTTTTTGTCGGGCCCCGGCGTGTCTCTGAGCCACTGTGAGGACTCCAGGCGCAGTAGTAGACGGCCGACTGGTCCGGGCGCACGCTGGCCGAGCTGAGAATGAACGTCTCTGCAACGGGTCTCCGGGCGGTGAAGCCGTTCACAGACCCCTCCGGAATTACTACTTTGATAGCCCGGAATAAAACAGGTTCTGAATCTCCTTTCCGGGATATTGTCGGTACCAGTAGAGATAATTGCCAGCGCTACCGCCGTCCAGGATGCATTTCAGCTCCACGCTCTCGCCGGGAGATTTGGAGAGAGCCGGCGTGTCCTGGCGAACGGACTGCGAGGTCGCTCCTGCGGAAGGGAAAGTGAAGTGGAGAGAGGTAAGTGAATGGGAAGTGGAAAGAGGTAAGTGAACCGGAATCCCCGAGTCCGTGGGATGAATTATTAACATGACAGGCCAGATCGGGGTGTCGGGGTAAACGAACGAGGTGAACTGTCACAGCAGAGTTCCAGGATTCCGATCAATGATCAGAAACGCTTATGAACCAATTTAACATTCCCTATTAATACGTATTAAAGAGTACAATATTTTTAATCTGGCTAATATTTTGATGGTCTGATTGCTGTGACCAAACCTGGTTACGGATTGAAGATTAATTATTGTGTGAGATCATTTCTTACCCTGAAGCAACGGTGCTAGGACGAGTAACAGCAACATCCTCTCTCCGGGATCCTTCTCTGTGTTCTGCGATGTAGCGACTGGGGAGAAACGCCTCGTCAATGCTCCGTTCCTTCCTGGCAAATTCCCCCCTATATTCCACATCTGGTGTGGGGGCGGGGGGCAATCGACAGTATCGGAAAATGCTGCAGAAGTTGGTCTCGATTCTGTGTTGTGCTTGGGAGCAATTGCCCGTAGTCACCAATCCGGAATACGGAGAATGCTGAAGAGGTGGGACAAAGCCCGAAACGTCATTTCCATATCAGCGCCCAGACCTGGTGAGTTCTGACAACAATTTGCGTGTGTGTGTTGTTTCGGATGGACAGCATCTGGAGACTTTCGCGTCTTTAGCGGGTAGTAAACTCCGCCATCATTAACAGTAGCCCGCCCAGCACAGAGCACATCTTCAACAGGCGATCCCTCAGTAAGGCAGCATCAATCATTGTCGAGCTCCACTACCCAGTACATGCCCTCTTCTCATTACTACCATCAAGGGGGAGGTGCGGGAGACCGGGGACCCACACTCAACGACTCAGAAACAGCTTCTTCCCCTCCGGCATCAGATTTCTGATCGGAACACGAACCCATGAACACCACCCCGGTGTTTTATTTCCTCTCGTGTTTGTCCCAAATTGTTTGTGTGTGAGTGTGTGTGCATGCGTGTGTGTGTGTGTGTGTGTGTGTGTGTGTGTGTGTGTGTGTGTGTGTGTGTGTATGTGTGTGTGTGTGTGTGTTTGTGTGTGTGTGTGTGTGTGTGTGTGTGTGTGTGTCTGTGTATGTGTCTGTGTGCGTATACAATCTGTCTGCTTAGCTGTACATCTGACTGTTTATCTATTTATTAATTTCCGTATTAGTCTATTTATTTATCTGCTATTTATTGTCTACGCAGTCGTCTATTTACAAATTATTTGTGTATTTATTTACATTTATCATAATTGATAATATATTTGATCTATTGCACCGGACGGCTGTCGAAGTAACAATACATTTTACCACATATACCATTCATGATAAACCGGATTCCGGCACTGATAATGATCCGCCACTCCTCCCCTTGTGATTGGCGGCCTGGTCGCCTGGAGACCAGGAGGGGGCGCTGTAGGAGGAGCTGGAAGTGACGAACGCAGAAAGGTGAGGCATCTGGAGCGTGGAATCAGCGGAGAAAACCTGTAAATGCAGGTCAATATAGTTCGACTCCGGCTGGATTTCCTACCTTTTCACTTATGTCATGGACAGATTTCAGGAAGCGGGGGATCCGTGGTCTCGGTCTACGGTTAATATTGCTGATTAAGGACGTGTAGGCTGACTTTGCGGGCTCTCGTCCAGCGGCAGAACTGGTCGGTCATTCCGGAATTCCGGAGTTTGAGACCAGGAGTTGAAACGTGGACGGGAGGGAATTGAAAATGTGAAATTTGTGTTGGTGAGTCTGCCAGTGTATGTCCCGTCCTGCTGCATGACTTTGGTAGGGGATCCTGTGGGATAGAGTTAATTTGTTTTATTCGCTCGTCCAGCAGAGGGCGATATCACACCAAGCAACGGGCATTGAAGGACTTCCAAGCAACACGCACAAAATGCTGGTGGAACGCAAGAGGCCAGGCAGCATCTATAAGGAGAAGCACTGTCGACTTTTCGGGCCGAGACCCTTCGTCGGGACAAACTGAAAGGAAAAATGAAGGACACGCACAGCTTCTCAAAGGGGATTTCAACTTGGTCCCTCTCCAGTGGGTACCTGTCCCCCTGCACATTCTGCCCTTCTATCGAAACCAAGACAACCGTCCAGGTACCAACCAAAAGTCGACAAATCTCGTTGAAATCATAGATTCACACAGAAATAAAGCAGTGCCCCAGGTGATTGGTATCGATCTCTCAGGAACCTCACCACCCGGAACATTTCCTCTTCTCCTTCCGACCAGCGCAGCGGAGGCACAGGATCCGGAAGAGTGAAAGATCCTTGAACAAGTTCTTCCCCTCCGCCATCAGATGACTGAAAGGTCCGTAAACCCATAAACACCACTTTGTTATTCCGCTCGCTTTATACACCACTTGTACAGTTTCTATCGTAACTGACATCGAGGGGGAAATGGAAGAGTGGGTAAATACTGTTACAGGAAACGCGAGTCTTGGTTGTGTTGTGGGAAGTGCATAAGGTTGGTCTTTGCTTACAACGGGTCTTTGGTAGGATGCAGAGCTGGACAGAGGAGAGTCCGATGGAGTTCAACCAACCAAGACAGACGAAGGATACGGAAGCCCTGTCACAACCAGGACTCGGCAGCGCAGCAGATTCGATAATTGGGCTCGTGGATATGTACGGTTCAGATAACAATTTCAATACGCCGGTATTGAACTCCCTGCTTATCGTTGTAGCTTTTGCCGGTACTCGAGCAAAGCACAGGAACGCTACACTGCCGGCTTGCATTCGCCCTTCCCCGAGAACAGTGGACTGACTCTGAGGACGAGCGGTACTCGGTTTACGTTTAGATATTCCGTTCAGACGCGGTGTTCGCATCTCGGCTCACGTCTGAGAGTTTTAGTAATGGAACACAGAACAGTACAGCACAGGCACAGGCCTTCAGGCCCACGGTGTTGTGCTCAACCAAACAAATTAATAAACCAATGGCCAATTAAATAAATTCCTTGTGCCTGCACAATGCCCCTATCTCTCACTTTTCCTCTTTAATCTGCCACCACCCGGCAGCAAATTCCAGGCACCCACCATTTTCTGTAAAAATTTTAAAAAACACTTTTCTCTTTCATCTCCTTTGATATTAAACACTCTCACCACAAATGCATTCTGTCAGGTATTAGGCATTTCAACTCTGGCGGAATGGTCCTGTCTGTCTGCTCAATGCCTCTCGTAATCTTGTTAACCTCTATCTGATCTCCCCTCGGTGACCCTGGAGGAAATTACCTGTGTGTGTCCAATCTCGTGCCATCAAATCCATGCAGCATCCTGGTGAACCTCTTGTGCGACCCCCCAAGGCCTCAACAAACTATATGCAAAACTACAGATGCGATCTAACTGGTGTTTTATGAAGCTGAAACATAACTTCCTGACCTTTGCACTCAGGCCATACGCCTTCGTAACAGTCTATGTAGCCACTTTCAGGTAGCTGTGAGCTTGGACCCCACAATCCCTCTGCTCATCAACACTGTAATGGTCTTGCCCTTAACAGTGAACAGTCTCCTTACATTTGAACCACTAAGGCTGAACTCCATCGGCAATTTCTCAGCCCATATCCGTAGCTGATCGATATCCCATTGTATTCTTTGCCTGTAGTACACTATTGTCATCATCACTAACCTTCGTATCATCTGCAAACTTATTAAACATAGAAACATAGAAAAACATAGTTAATAGCTCTGTTTGGCCTAGCGCTTATCGTTTTCTGTTCTACCCTTAAAATACTTTTCGCATTAAAGCAGCACCTGTCTCTTTCAAGCTGCCGCTCTCTGATCCCTCCCCTCTCTCGCCATCTCTCTCTCACCGTATCTCCCTCTGTCCCTTGCTCTCTCTCTCTCTCTACACTCTCTCTCCTTCTCTCTCCTACATACCCTCCCTGACCACCCTGTCTCTCTCTCCCCTTCTCTCTCACTCACTCTCTCTCTCTCTTTCTCTACCTCTTTTCCCCCTGAAATACCCTTCAGGCCATTAATTCGTCGTCCCTTCGGTATGTACTTTGATTGTTTTCTTGCTGATCTGCGGAAGCAAAACCGAAATACCAATGTTACTCGACGCAAAACCGCCTTGAACCTCCTCAGAGAAATCCTCGTCCGATCTCAGACTCTGCAGGGTCCGCAGCCACTGAGGCAGAGCGCAGCCGCACCATCTACTCCGCTCCGCCCACCCGGACCCTGTCCTTCAGATGGGGTGGAGCCAATCGGCCAATAGAAGTGCGAGGACGTCCGTCCATCAGTGTTGAAAGGGCGGGGCTACCTTTCCTCACTTACTTCATACTCGAATACGTCTCCAAATCGTGAAGGAAACCTTTGGAGTGAAGTATGCTGCTGTTGATTGAGTTGATAATCTGGGCTCATGGTCAAAAGTCGACCTTATGTCATAACTAAACAACCTTCTCTACCTATTCCGTACCTTTTCATTCCATCTCATCCCTCATCTTTTCACCGCCCGTTCTTTCTGCCATTTCTATTTTCTATCCATTGCTGAATTTTTACTTCTTCCATTTCAATCACTGAATATGTTTTATTATTTTCTCCCCTTCGTTATCCACGACGTAGTCATCCCTTTCCATTCTCTCTCTGTACCCCTCTGCCTCTTTCCTGCTCTCCCTTACTCCTCTTCTCTTTCTCTGTTTTTCTCTCTTCTTTTCGCATTCTCCCTACCATTATTTCTATCTCTCTATCTTCCGTTTGATCAGTTCTTCATTCTTCTCCGACTCTCCTTCTCTCTTGCCCGGACACTGTTTATCTCCATTTCTCACGACAGATCTCCATTTCAAACTTATCTCTACCTCTCACACTCTCTTTCTCTTACTCTCTCCCTTTCCCTCCCTCCTTCCACCCCCATCTCTCTCTCTCTCTCTCACTCTCTCTCTCTCCCCCTGATCTCCTATCACTCTTATAACTCTTTGTATCGTATTGGCTGTCATCTGGATCCAGTGCTTTTGTTTCACAGATCTCCAACCATCCTTCAATTTTCTGACCTTTCCTGATCCATCTCTTCTGCTCCTCACCTATTCTGTCTCTCAACGCGCGGTCTGTCTAACCCCACTCTCCATCCGCTCCCCGCCGCCGAATCTCCTCCCGTCTAACACATTATTGACCTTGCCGTTCTCTCCGTCTCACTTCCAGGGGTGAGCCCGCCGGCCATCGTCCAGACTCCTCCGGCCCTCACCAAGCTTCCTGGGGAGAGTGTGGCTCTGAGGTGCCTCAGAAAGGGCAGCATTAGCGATGACCCCTTCTACTGGTGTCAGGCAATACCCCGGGAAGGAGATTCACAACCTCTTTTACTCCGTGGCTGTCAAAACCGTCTATCCTCAGGGGTCGGTGGACGGATTCACCGCCCGGAGACCGGTTGCCGAGACGTTCCTTCTGAGCTCTCCCGGCGCCGAACAAAAGCCTTCCTACGTGACAGGAAGCAGCTGGCGGTGGCGCTGGCCAGGTGCAAGCACAGACTGTCTTCGCTGTCTCTATCACACTCTCCCGTTCCTTCTCTCTTTATTCTGTCTCGCTCTCACCTCTCCTTGCTCTTCCCTCTCTTCGCCAGTTTCCTCTCCGTGTCTCTCCCAAACTCAGTGGATCAGGCCTGGTTGTACTTACG